>NC_135549.1:28330094-28532594 GCF_964340395.1 Glandiceps talaboti
TACATTTAGTTGCTTGTAATTTCTTTGCTCCTATACTTCGGGAAATTGGGATACTACGTACTAAGGGCGTGCACACTGTTTAATTCTGAATATTTCGGACGTCTGGCCACGCCGCCTTAGTCTGCACTTTGTGATTTTAAGGAACATTTCATGCACATGTTTACGATGTATATACTATTATTATTACACGATGAATTTGATTCTTTCCTGATATATGATTCTCCTCTTAGAGACATATCACTCCTTCCGGGATTAAACCTTCATGATAATACATATCCTACGTAGTAACGTTTTGTATAGTCCACGATAAAGAAAACACGTTACTATACGATAAAAAAAATATGAATTGTTATATTTTTATAAAAATCATGACTTTCAAAGTGTAGAATGAGAATTTAGTACAGTTTTGTAGATAGTCAACTACTTGAACAGTATTGTTTATTATCATTTCTTCTGATGATGTGTGTATACATGTGTTCTATCCTATTGCGGCCCTTTTCGGAGAAGCTTGCCCAAGCAATCAAACCAACTATCAAGATCAGTCAGCCTGATCACAGGGTTTCATGTTGACATATACACCATAAAAATAACACACAAACATCACTTACACAGTGTGGACTCTTTATTTAGTTAATGATATAAACAGGAACAGCATACACACTACTACAATTACAACAGACATGAGGTATAACTTTACTTGAAGTTCAAACAAAATCCATGGTCAGTAGCCAACTCAACCATTTCTTTCATGCAGTTATTTTTTTTTATATATTATTAACTAAATAAAGAGTCCACACTGTGTAAGTGATGATTGTGTGTTATCTTTTTTGTCTCTATCGCAACGTAAAACCCTGTGATTTGGCTCACTGATCTCAATGGTTTGTTTAACAACTTGGGCAAGCTTCTCCGAAAAGAACTGTAACTATTGTTGTCTCGCGTTCACAAATGTAACAATACAGTGTGCCATGGTCTATGTTCTTGATCCTTATATGTTTTAACATTTTCCCCTTCATCAGTGGCATTAAGCATCAGCTGTACATGTAGTTTGTCTGTGCCGCAGTCTTTCCAAAAAAGGCCATACCTAGACTTTACTCCACAACCTTCAATTAATTGTCAAGGCGATGACTTGTAGGCTGTAAACCGGAAACTCAAGACAAAATTGCAACTACCCAATTATCATTATAATACTTAGGTTGTTACCATAGCTACTGTAGGAAGCGTCTATGGCGTTGGATCTGTGGCTACGCCTAGCACTCCTCTGGACCTGTGGCTACGCGTAGCTGTGGCATACTACGTCTAGCTCTCTAGACCTCGTCAGGGCTATATGCTACAGGCTAGGCGTAGTCACAAAGCTACAACCGGAAACAGGCTACGGCTACTGTGATTCTCGTAAATTTGAGGATTGAAGAATTGTGGTTATCAAATTTCATAAATTCGCGACAGAACAGTTGGACGTATATGTAGTTTAGTTTTTATGAGTTTTTTTTTAACGAAAATGAATAAATGACTAGTCTCCAATTCAAAAGTAATTTTTCCTGACAGAAAACTCCAATCTAAAAATAGTTTGATCTACTATTGTAGCTAAACATTTTAGCACGAGATCTAGACACTGATATTTCGTCGGTCGTTATTTCATAATTTGATCGGTGATCATCGTACATCAAATTTCCCATTCCAGTACTAGTGCTTCTAAACGAACATTGAACGATTAACTTGTGCAACATATATATCGATACATTGGCAATGCCATTGCTAAAATGGTGTGTGTCTTTATACACAATTTAGTACAGTCAGATCAAAGTAATGGGCGATATTACTGATAATTTCGATTGCTAACAAATTTCAAATTTAGCACTAGTTTCTCTTATGCAAGTCTGCTTGCAATAATAATTACCAACGATGACAGTCGCTCATTATCAGCAATATTTCCAAGACACGTTGGATAATTTAACCTCATCATGGTAACGTGTTACATGTACTGTGAACAAGTCTCCCGAGTAATTACTCTTGTTTCACGAAAGTGTTGACAACAAACTACTGCTAGGCATGACATGGCTTACCTCACAGGGTATCAACATTGATGATATCCACGGGCCCGAGTCTACCTGTGCAGGTATACTTTGTTTTAAATAACACTGAATGTGCGCGCATGTACATGTATAACTGATATATGACGAGATCAAGTTATTGACTTGAAATTTTCACTATCTCGACAATATTGCAACTTATAGCTAAAGTCAACACTCGGTGCAAGATCAGTAATGTATCTATAATGTGTTGCAATACTTCGTTTATGTGTTCGATTAAAACCCACTGTGAAAGTAAGATATTAAATTGGACTTTTCAGGTATTATTTTTGGTGTCAAACGTGATACATTTATCAATGCAAACTATTTTTTTCACATTATGTTAGGATTTTAGTGTAATGTTATGAACTGTATTGCATAGTACCCTTTTCAGATTGTTTGAGATTCAATTTAGTTCTATTGAGTTTACGTTTTCAAACCATGGGTATGTGATTTAATTAGGTTTAGTCAAACTATACTTTAGACATTTTTTTCTTCTCAGAATTAATATCAACTCTTGTCTTCTTGTTTTTTTTCTAAGTCCAATATTGTAGATCTTTAACTTCCTCAATCCAATTAATGGTTTTGCCGAATGAAATAGTAGCCAAGTTATTAGTATAAGAGAATGAGTATTTTTATTTGTGGCTGTGTAGAAAATCTTTACTTTAAATTTCAATGCTGTCACCATTATGCTTCAGTTGAAATAAAGTCTAGCAACTTCGTTAAAAAATACTGGAAATGTTCTTTTTCGATTGTGAATGCGATTATTTTCATATATATATATATATATATATATATATATATATATATATATATATATATATATATATATATATATATATATATATATATATATATATATATATATATATATATATATATATATATATATATATATATATATATATGACATACCTTCAAATTCATTTACATTCACTTTGGTTTGTAGCTGTAATGGTTGTGGAAATGGGTTATTTGTTTAGAAATCCCACGTATATATCCGTGGTGATATGAAATTGTGGCAGTGACGTATTTGTTTTGAAATTTCATTATATATCCATTGTCTAGTTTTTTCTTAATTTCTTTCTACATGTCCAATTGTCATCAAAGTCTGTGTGTTCCTTCTGATTGGGCCCCTTTATGTTTGTTTGTTTGTTTGTTTGTTTGTTTGTGTTTGTGTTTGTGTTTGTTTGTCTGTGTGTGTATGTGTGATATGCAATAATTGGCTTCATTTTGATAATTGACCTGAAGATCAAGGTCTATCTCTGATAGCATAGATTTAAACTCTAACATAGAGCCGCTATCTATTACAACCTTCCTCAAGTGGCCATGGGTGGACAGAATTCTAAGGCCTGGACGAATGGCTACAGAGGGCATTTATAGATGTCAATCAATACTGATAACTACTACCTGAGTACAAAAATGAAGGAATGCAATCCAGGTGTTCGAGAAATGAAGAAATGCATTAAAATTCACTTAATATGCAAATCAAGTAGTTTATTATGCATGCTTCGTACCATATTGTGATAGGTTATTTTAATGTTCTCTTTAAGTTGCAAGCCTTTACTTTGTCTCTATATAAAAAGTTAGGTTTCATGTAATAATATACTTTCAATTGATACCACATACTCGATATAAATAATTTAGATATCGTTGTCAACATTTACCATACAATTATTCATATAATATATATTATTTATATAATAAGTGTACAATAATAGTGCAGTTAATATTATCTTTATTAGCTCCGCTGGACAGCAGAGTGGAGTTTAAGGGTCGATTCTCCGTTGGCGTCTGTCGTCCGCCCGTCAACATTTCTACCCTCATCTTCTCCTCTAAAACTGCACGGTCAATTGACCTGAAATTTGGTGTGTAGGTGTCATTTGATGAGCAGATATAAGTTGGTTCAAGACAAATTGATCGAGTCATTTTTCTGCAAATTAGGTCTAAAAATAGAATTTTTTGGTTGAAATGCTTAAAAAATCTTCTACAAAACTTCTGGGTCAATTGAGTTGAAATTTGTTGTTTAGGTGTCTTGGGATGAGGAGATATAAATTTGATATAAAACTGACTGTCATTAATATGCAAATTAGGTCCAAAACTAGAATTTTTAGTGAAAATTCTTTAAAGTCTTCTTCAAAACTACTGGGCCAATTGAGTTGAAATTTGTTGTGCACACGTCTTGGGATGGACAGATACAAGTTTTTTTCAAACACGTTGTTTATGCAAATTAGGAATAAAAATAGAATTTTTGTAAAATGATGACTATACTATAAAAGTACAATATTTTACCAACTTTCTGTGTAAAATGTGTTCTATATAGTGCGCTTGAGTCATTATATGAAACTATTAACCACTTTATTACTTTGCTAAAACAAAATTGCATAGTGGAAGAGCAGAATCACTTCTACATATGTTACAAAAACAAACTTAAGACAACCAAAAATAAAACAGCGTAGTATATAACTAGAAGATATATATCGCGAAAGCATGCTCATTAACAATTAGTGCAGCATACACCAAATAAATAATTGAAATATCATTTTCAACATTTTAGCATATTACTAACTCAATTGACACTCTTGAAATCGTGTGGCTAGGATCGATTCGTTTTCTCAAAAGTATTTTCTAGTCTTTCATCCACAACTTTAAATCGTTTTCTTTTTTTGGATTTTAATGTTTACTTGTTATTTGTATGTTTAATCTCTTTTGTGGGAAATACATCTCAATTTAATTTGATTAGACTTGTCATAATGAGGCGTAAAAATTGTGTGGTTCCGATTACATTCAATTTTAAAATAGGTGGGGTAGGTAGATTTTGTATTTTATTTTATTATATTTTTTTCATGTGTGAGTGTCTAGTTCAGGTTTTCCATTGCTTTCCAAATGGTCTCTGTGTTGTTTATTTCTTCCTATCAGATGTACAGCCATTACAGATTGGAAGAACAGTTTTATATTGTCTGTTTACGTTGATGTCAGTTTCCCCACCCACTATTTCTTGCGAGACTTCGAGATTTTCGCGATTTTATCTTTTATTTTTCTCGAATACGTAAAAAAAAAGTTTAGGGCGGGCGTGAAAAACTTAGGTGAGGTCGGGTAACCGGAACCAAACAACGTTTTTTATTTGTCTGATTATTATACAATTAAATTTCATGCAGGTAATAATATCTGTATTACTATTCAATTATAACTAGAATATCTGTGTGTCCACAACATCGACCATAACTACTATGGCTGAATAGAGAAGACATGACACCCTAAATTATACTATATCTCGGTTACAGTAACATATTTGTTTCTAATGTTTGTTTTATGGCTTATACATATCATACATTCAAGATAAATCGTAAACATAGAACATCAAAATAAAACTGACTAGAATTTCTCTGGTTTGGTTTCTATTAGATTCTATTTACTACATTTCACAAAAAGTCGCATTACTATACTCATAGCTTTAGCACGGTCTCATTATTACATAGCGGTCGCGTTGATCAATGGTGATCAAGTTCCTTTCCAGTTGCCATGGGTTGCTGAGTCGTCGGGGCATCCTTCTGGTGGTTGCAGTCATTAGCACCCTAGGAGAATAAAATAGACATACACATTTACAAAATAGTAAATTGTACACTCCTAGTCAAATACAGCTACTCAACCTCAGAGGAACAAATTGTTTACATTTGTGGCTGGCATTTTATACATAAAATAAAAATATGGTAAAATTTTATTCATAACATGGATTCAGGTTTAGAGGACCAACACGGCAACAAAATATTACTATATACTTTAAGTACGTTTAATACAGCAGCGGATAGTGAACTGTGTAGAAAAAAGTCAGGACAGACACTTACAATTGTTACATGTGTCTGTCTCTTCCAAAGGATGATTCACATACATGGTGATACAATTGTTGCATGTGTCTGCACTGTATACTCTGCATATAATATAGTGTACAATCATTCATGATGCAGCATTTTATTTGGAGGGGAGGGGTTCTATAAAAGCATGCAAGGGACTCTTGCTGTCTTTCATGTAGCCTTTGTCTACTAAATCACCCTCAACAATTGTATTTATGTATATGAATCACAGTCTACAACGCACAGACACGAACAAAAATTGTTTCCGTCCTGACTTTTGTGCTGCTGTATTTAAAGCCACACTTTGTACATTTTTGATCGAAGACAGTGTGGTCCATCAATCCCAGATGAATTAAAAACACACTAATGCTAAGGAAATTCTCATAAAACCAAATTCGGTCCTAATTAGAATACACAGACACGCTTTAGATAATTCTTAAGGTTTAAAAATCAATACAGGAAGGGAAGTAATGAATTAGTAAAATGCAGAATTAATGAAGTCTTGTATGAAAACTGACTTACTGGACCAGTACAAGAATCAGTGCACTCAGTATCACAATATCCACACTCCTTGTCAGATACCATGTACTGTCTGGAAACAATTTGAAAACGAGTTGGATAATTTAGAGTCTTATAAAAGGACTAGATAATAGTTTTAAATAGTTTTGAACTTTATTTCTGTGTATATCAACCTCATCAAATTCAAAGTATGCCGGCTATTATTACTTTCGAAAGAACAGAGCATTGTGGTGTTCATTTCATGTCAAAGATTTTTAAATTTATCTAGTTGGTGTCATAGCTTTTACAAAACTTCCTAGCTTAAATTAGTTCAAAAGTATATATTTAAGAGTGAGATAATTCTGCCCAAATAAACGAATCATACATGTCAACAGATATTTCAATTATTTCAATAAATCATTGGATGCCTACCCCTGGTCAAGTAGACACTGTTTAACACACTCGTTTCCAAGACTGACATGTTTACATTCCATGCATTCAGAGGCACCAGGTCCCCAACATCCAACATCTGTACACTCTTCATGACATATAGCTCCTTCACGTTCTGAGAATATAAAGTCAGTTGTTCACATTTTTCTATTCAGAAAGAACGTTGAAAGTCTCCATAAGTAATATTTCAATGATTCACACTCAATTACACGTAAACTCGCCATTTTGGACTCACGGCGCTCCTTCATTTCTTCAAAGACATATCTTGCCTATACTAAATAGTAAATTTAATCAACATCTATATTCCATTATAGCCTAAATTTTTACCAATCCACACGTATCAATGTCTATAATGATATACCATGCAAACAAAATACATACAACATAACTAGATGTTCCTGTTTGTTCCAACGAATCAAATTGTCTTAAGCTTTCCGTGCCAATATTTTTTCAATGAAAACCCACGGTTTTGAAGATATAAGATGGGGGAGACCTTGTTAACACCATTGGCCAGTAATACAAGACTCTCACAGTCAGTTACTTCCTTGGACTATGGTTGAATGGTAACAATCGTGTATGGAAATAGTAAGAAAAGAAAACCGGTATTTATCTTCGACTGTGATCTTTTCTAAAACTATTCGTTACTTTCAATGCTACACAATGTCTTTGTTCTCTATTGATCATCAATGGTTAGGAAGTGTGGGATAGCATATATGCGTAAGTACAATAAAAGCGCCAGTGGCGTTGTAGCACAACTGTTGACAGTAAAACATTAATTTTCTATAATGATTATGTGGTCTTGTTGCTAGCCATACGGTGTAATTATATCTGCAATATACATCATCATGTAACTGTTGCTATGGACGTGGTCTTGTTGCTAGGCATATTTACATACAATTTTGCAATGTTTTTTATTCATTTACCTTCCAAGTCACTGGTGTTATTTTGGCATTATACGTCACTGTTTGCCTATTGCTGTGGGCGTGGTCTTGTTTCTAAGCTCATTTACATATTTTGAAATAATGTTTATTCATTGCCTGCCCATTTCAAAAAAAATCCTATCATATAACTTTTGCTAAGGGCATTGTCATGGTTGCTAGGGCCAATTTAAGTATACCACAATAACATATTTTGACCCAAATGACACGTGATGCGATCATTTTGATCAATTTCCCAACTAGATACCATAAGTAATGTTCCTGCCAAATAACAAGTAAATCGATCAGGCAGTTGTTGAGTTTAAGTCCTTCACACACACACACACACACACACACACACACACACACACACACACACAGCACCATGCCTATAGTACCACTGAACGTCATAGTTATGGCAATGTCACGAACCCATTAATACCAGGAAAAACGTTGTGTTACTTTTTGAGCGACCAAATGATCATCATGATTAAACATAGGATTTTGAGTATTTGAGGCATATCAAGTCAGTGAATAATTTACCATGAACATTGAATATTCAGCAACAGACACGTACACTTATTATGTCTGTAGCACGTGAAACTTAAGTTAGTAATAAAACAGTTAAATAGAAAAAGACGATTTGATAATCTGTGAAGATATCAAACTTTTTTTTTCCTATTTGAAAAAGACAAAATACTCACGACAAAATCCTCTCTGTCCATTTCTTCCAACGTTTGCCGTCTGGGTGTTTGGATCAATGAGGATACCATTAAACATGTTGCTTGTCACATAGCACATATTAAAATTGTGTCTTACGAAGACGTTGCCCCTACTGATTTCTCTCAGAGATGCCATTCCCAGGGATCTAAGATTTGTACCCAGAATAAAAATGGCATAACCCCTGCAATGGTCATAAAAATCAATAGATTAGTTCACA
This sequence comes from Glandiceps talaboti, assembly GCF_964340395.1. NCBI lineage: Eukaryota > Metazoa > Hemichordata > Enteropneusta > Spengelidae > Glandiceps > Glandiceps talaboti. Next base: position 28,338,817 of record NC_135549.1, read on the forward strand.
GAGAAATGAGTACTAGCACCACAGGGAGCGGGACAAATAAATAAGTTTCTAATATATTGTTTTCTCTAAGCTTATATTTTAAATAAAAGATGTAAATATTGCCATCATAACTATTGTTTCCTCTAACCATGTAATATTTCTATGCTCTGACTGTTTGTCCTATTTCCTACCATTGTCATTGTACATGTCTTATCAGAGATTACCAAGTGTGCATAACTACTGCATTGCTAATCCTAGAACAAACTCTTAGGCTATTTGCAATTAATTTCATATCAATTTGTGTGCAAGAAAAGATAGAGCAAGTAAGATCAAGAAATTAATTACAAACAACAATACATGTATAATGTCAGATTGCCTAAATATAGAACTATTTGAATTTAATAGCTACTCACGCGAATAAATCTTGTCCCGATATAACTTCCAAATTCCTGAATGCACTGAGATCGACTTCATTTGTGCCACCATGGAGGACGACTAAATGTCCTGTGATTTTCTTGACCGTACTGAACACCTCCAAATCTGTAGGTAGTACCCCTTTAAAACCAGCCAGAGGAGTACTGTAATATAGCGATAAATACCATTGTATGACAACTGGCTATATCATCGTTTCCAAAGTTGAAGGTCAAGCCCAATTTCAATATTCTAAACAAACTGTTAAATTATATAACAACTGTAGATGTGTCAATCATATCTCCATGTAAATAACTAAAACTAACTAATCATACCAATCATCACAAAAGTGACAGTTATGTACTGTAAATTCCCATACTTGGAAAAAAAAGTGTAGCAGGAGAAAGCAAAGGAGCTAACAGAGATCAACAGGAGAAAGAGACGTTGACAGGATCGGAGAAAGCAGTGAAGCTAAGAGAAGTTGACAGGAGAAAGCAGAGGAGCTAAGAGAAGTTGACAGGAGAAGGCAGTGAAGTTGAAAGAAGTCAACAAAGAGAAAGCACAGAAGGTAAGAGGAGTCGAAGCTAAGAGAAGTTGACAGGAGAAAACAGAGAAAGTTGTATATTGACTGACAGAAAGCAAGTGCACACAGACTCCAATACGCTGACCCCCCCCCCCCCCCAGCTCAAGACTATGATGGACTAATTATATAAATCAATGATGTAAGTGTTTTGTCAAGTAATATCTGTAAATAGATCGAAGACTGAAAGGATTAGATGAATTAGACTTACCCATCAATACTACTCTGAGTGATAACGATGCTACCATCTATCGTTGTACAATTTTTATTGCTAAACATGTTGATATTGTGTTTATCTATCTCATCAAAACTTTCAAATTTACTATGGCCAAGTCCTGGGCAAACTGTACCGAAAGAAAAAAAGTAGGAGTACTGATCAGTAGAGGAAGTTTTTCACCAAGAATAGCAATTTTACCTCTAATTTACATATCAACATTAAGATTTTGTTGCAATTAACTTTTAGCTTGAAACATTCACAACCAATATTACATTAAATGAACTCTCCAGTTTTGTAGTGTAAGTATTAGTCCCCTAATCAGAAGTAGAGCACTTTATATAGATTTCCATTTTAAGACACCCCTCGTACATCTTTATACAATATTATTATACCCAAACATTCTTACACAAGCTGTCATTGGTCAGAATTGAATCACATGACCTTTAAATAGACTATTGCCCAATCACGAAACTATTGCCCTCGAGTTCTGGAGTTATTTTTACAGATGCGCTGCACGTCTAGATACTCTGCAAATCCCTACAGTGATGTCTTCTAGTATTGTACATTTGTGCTCGAGATGAGAAATTGTCATAAATTTGGTAAAGAATGTAAACCCTGTGCAGGTATTACATTATGATGTTACCATCACTGGCATGTGTTTTTTTGTTATTCGATTGTGTAAATTGTCCAAAACATTTCCTAGACCAAAGGAGCATTTACCTCATTAATCTGTTGCTTGTATGTATGTATGTATGTATGTATGTCTGTATGTCTGTATGTATGTATGTCTGTCTGTCTGTCTGTCTGTCTGTCTGTCTGTCTGTCTGTCTGTATGTATGTATGTATGTATGTATGTATGTATGTATGTATGTATGTATGTGTAATGAGTTGGGGTTCGATGTGTAGTGGATGTGTGATGAAGAAGAGACACTGACAACAACAACGTGTATGAACGTAACTGCGTATCTGTATTATATGAATAATTAATGAGGTCATGTAAGGTCAACTTCAGTCTAGCATTACAACTCATGACATCCCTCTCTTTTCAAAGTTAAGCGAGTCAATCTTAACAGTTTGTGATTGAGAACAACAATTAACAGGAATTGAACGGTTCATGCAAATCAAAGAGTTTGTGTCCAAATAGTAACCGAATAACAGTTCGCGGTAATAACACAGTATCAATAAGAGTTAGCAGTGAAACACTTCAAATAGTTCATGGTAGTTAAACAGTCCATGTGACTAACATTAACAGTCTGATAACACAGTCCATATGAATATACTTATACAGTTCGACAAGTGTATATATGGTTCAAAGTTCACAAGTCCAATCTATCTGGTGGTTTCACATTTCTGGTTGATCTCCTGAGTATACGAGGTGGATCATCAATTGGAGAGGGTGTAGATGTCTCGGGTGTAGACGTAACCTTTCCTTCTGGGGTCATAGCCATTTCCACAGATTGTGGGGTATTGAAGTTTTCACCTGTGCGCCGGAAATGACGTCTGTTCCGTCTAAGTGTGCTTCCATTCTCCTTCTGAACAGTGAAAGCACGAGGTTCCTGTTGGATGGTTTTAATTACACCAGGTTCCCAAGTACAGTTCTGATGGTTGTAGACACGTGTGGATTCACCGGTGTGCAAGCTAGGAAGAGGTCTTGCATGTCTGTCATAGTATGACTTTTGGGTGTCCTGTCTGTGTTGAAGCTTTACATTGACATCACCGTCAGCTTGTGTTGTAATGTCAGGCTTCCTGATAGTTGGCAGGTTGGTCTGGTAGGCTCTTGAGTTGAGAAGCTCTGCTGGAGAAGGTAAGTTGTGATCTAGTGGTGTGCTTCTCAAGCATAGCATTGCAAGGTGTGGGTCTGTACCGGACTCCTTGCACTTCTGTAGCAAGTTCTTGACAGTTTGAACAGTTCTTTCTATAAGACCGTTAGCCTGTGAATAGTAAGGACTGGTTGTCACATGTTCGAATCCGTATATAGCACTGAATTTCTGGAATTGTGCGGAGGTAAACTGAGTGTCATGTCCTGTCACTAGCTTACTAGGAATGCCATGTTCCTCGAAGATTGACTTCATGTGTGCAATCGTAGTGTTAGACTGGATGTTGTTCAATCTTCTCACAATGGGGAACTTACTGTAGTAGTCTGATACTAACAGGTATGGTGTATTGTTCCAGAAAAATAGATCAGCTGCTAGTGTGTGCCATGGTCTTGATGGTACGTCGTGCGGCATGAGTGGTTCTTTAACATTCGCCTTCTGGTTGTGTTGACACGGGGCGCATGATTTCACCATCTCCTCTATGTCGCGGTTTATGTTGGGCCAAAATACTGATCCCTTGGCTCGAAGTTTGCTTTTCTCTGCACCTTGGTGAGCATAGTGAATTTGCTCTAGCACTGCTGACTGTAGGGTTTTCGGGATGATGATACGTGTTCCCTTCAGTACTACACCATCAGCAATGGTTAATTCATCACGGTAATTCCAATATGAGAGTAGGTCCCTTGGGCACTGTGACCTGCTGTCGGGCCATCCTTGCATAACCACTGATTTGAGCAAACTCAGAATTTCGTCTTTTGCTGTTTCGCTCTTGATCTGCTCGATGCGGGTGGTGCTTGCATTCATGTGTAGGTGGAATTCGTGAATAGATACGTCAAGGCCTTCAATGGCGTCACCTGGACGTGGTGTAACTCTGGAAAGAGCATCTGCCAGTGGAATGTTCTTTCCTGGTACGTACTTGATGCTAATGTCATACTTCTGAATACGAAGCATCATTCTGGCAATACGAGGTGGTGCACTGGCTAAGTGTTTCTTAAATATAGCCTCTAGTGGTTTGTGGTCTGTCTCTACTGTGACATGACGACCATATGCATAGTAGTGAAATTTCTCTAGACCGTGGACGATTGCTAGCATTTCTCTCTCAATGTTGGAGTATCGACTTTCAGTGTCTGTGAGTAACTTACTGCGATATTCAACTGGGCCTTTGTCCTGTAGTAGGGTGGCTCCTAGTCCGCGTTGTGATGCGTCGACTTGGATCGTGACAGGTTTGGTACTGTCGAAGTACTGCAGTGTTTGAGGTGATGTGATCATGTACTTGATCTTGTTAACTGCAGCTTGGTGCTCAGGTCCCCAAACAAATGCACTTGTTTTCTTGGTCAGATCCCACAAATTTGCTGATAGTGAAGCAAGGTTGGGAGTATACCTGCTAAGAAATTGTACCATGCCTAGGAATGTTTGTAGATCCTCCAGACTTGAAGATGGATCCATTTCATTAATAGCTTGTACCTTGCATGGGTCTGGTCGGAGCCCGTCAGCGCTAATGATGTGTCCGAAGAAAGAGATCTCTGTGCATTGTATTTTGCACTTGTCTGCATTGAAACGTAGGCCAGTCTCCTTAGCGTGTTCCATTACTGCCTTAAGGTTACTGTCATGTTGCTCAGTTGTGTTGCCATATACGATGATATCGTCAGCAATACCAGTGACACCTGGGAGGTGACCAAAGGTCTCATCAACCTTCTTCTGAAATACATCTTGTGCGCAGATAAGGCCAAATGGAAGCCGTAGAAATCTGTATCTGCCATGGGGTGAGTTGAAGGTTGTGTATAGAGAGCTTTCATAATCAAGCTTGATGTTCCAGTATCCGCTACGTGCGTCGACAATGGAAAAGTACTTTGCTCCACTGAGTTTAGGAAGAATCTCTTCAACTGTGGGAGTGCAGTGGTGTGGTCTTTTAATGGCATGATTAAGGTCCTTTGGATCTAGGCATAATCGAAGACTGCCATTTTTGCGTGTGGCACATACTAAGGAATTAACCCAATCTGTGGGCTCATCCACTTTAGCAATAATGCCCTGGGTTACCAACGAGTTCAGTTCCTGTTTCAGTGGTTCACTTAGTGCCTGTGGTACACGTCGTGGTGGGTGCACAACTGGGGGTACACTTGGGTCGAGAGTGATGTGGTACTCTCCTTGGAAACAGCCAATTCCTTCAAAGCACTGCTTGTAGTCATGCATTATCTGTTCTTTAGCTGCAGGGTCACCTTTGGAAGGTGATATATCATGTTGAGTGATGCTGTAATTCACAGTAACAAGTCCCATATCCTGGCAAGTAGGCAGGCCTAGTATTGTTGGACCATCACATTGTACAACGAAAAATGAGCACGACTTGGACTCTCCATGATGTGTGAGTGTCAACACACAACATCCATAGTGATGTAAAGTCTGTCCACCATATGCTGTGATGGTAGTATTAGACTTGGATAATCCCTGGGGAACACCATCATTGTTGCATGGTCTGGATGGAAATAGCTGCTTGTATGTGCTTACAGTCATAACATTTCCTTCAGCACCAGTGTCTTCCTTACATGTTAGGGGTACACAGTCATTCTCTGCATCAACATATACTTGTATCATGGCCTGTTTGCTGGCTCTCAAGGTGTCTATGTGGATTGTATGAAAATACATCTGTGTATCCTCTGTATCAGAGACATGTATAGGTTTGCTGTAGCTGGTACTGGTATCATTTACTGCTAGTGAATGCATACCTTGTTTACTGGGTTTCTGTTTACTCCTATCTTGTTGTTGTGTTCTTGGGTTGGAACCGGGTTTAGCCTTACGTGAGCGGCATACACGCTTCCAGTGATTTGGCTTGCCACATGCTCTGCATTCAGATCCGTGTGCTGGGCAGGAGGACCGGTCAAATTGGTCATGTACTGTGCCACAATTTCCACATTTACCAGTTTTAGTATGTGCACTCTGCCTATTACGTGAAGTGTATCGCATAGCATGGACAGTACTGCTATCTACAGTGTTACGTATGGCACTTAGTTGGGTACATGTGGCCTCTAATGTACGTGCGATGTCGACAGCTTTATCTAGTGTGAGTGTATCATCGTGTTCTAGGAGCTTCGACTGCACGCGTTGGTTACTTGATCCAAAGATAAGTATGGCGTTTCATTGGGGCCTTTATTATGTACATCTTATTTGACTCGCCTCGACAACTTATTTGGCAACTCGACATCTTATTTGACTCGCCTCGACAACTTATTTGGCAACTCGACATCTTATTTGATTCGCCTCGACAACTTATTTGGCAACTCGACATCTTATTTGATTCGCCTCGACAACTTATTTGGCAACTCGACATCTTATTTGATTCGTCTCGACAACTTCTTTGGCTCCTCGATAACTTATTTGCCTCGACAACTTATTTGACTCGCCTCGACAACTTCTTTGGCTCCTCGATAACTTATTTAGTCAACATGTATGACGTTCTCTTGTAGGCGATATTTTAGCATCCCTAGCTCCCCTTCAGTAAATATGTGCTCTCTTGCGCAAACGTCACTTCGCGTCATACAAAATCTGCTGTTACGTCAAAGAGCGTCATCAAAGTTTTGTGTAGTTTTTTTGAAGAGTGACTGGTGGGTCCTCACAATGTTGACCCGGAAACGCGGAAGTAAATGTTATATAACCAAAGTATACGTTCTAAATATGTTGGAGAAAGAGATCAAACAGAGCTGTCCGAGAGGAGAGAGGACTTAATGATGGCTTACCGCTTTATCTCGAGAAGGAAACAACAGAGTATCGGATACGTCACGCGTGTCTAGTCTGTGGAGATTACATGTACTTTGTCACAGGTAGAGAAATTTAAACTTTATCTAAATATTCAATACGCTATTTATTATTTAATTATTTGTTGTGATCCCGTCCATTATTACTGTCTGACGATCGTTCTGTGTACGTTCACGGTGACACAGCACAGTCAGTGTCACTTGTGAGCTAATAGTTCTATTCAGGCATCGTCATATTCAAAATATACCGTCAGCATTGATAATAGTTTTGAATATCGTAAATACCAAATAACACCATTACTTATGACCCATCACCATTCTTGAATAGGATTAAGGGGTCGGTCAGTTCCTTCGGCCTGGGGGTGGGGGGAGGGGGTCACCCTGTTTTTGAAATTGGCAGTGGGGGGGGGGTCATGCTGTTTTCAAAATTGTGGATAGGGGGTCATTGTGTTTTGGATTGTGATGGAAGAAAAAAATCCTCTTTCTACAATGGCATATAGCCTTGTCTGAAATGTGGTACATGTCAATATTTGTTCTTCTCCCTGTTTCTTACATGATTTCTTTAATATTCCTTATTAGTTCACGCATAACAATAAATATACATATACATGTATTACCTAGCTACCACACTAGTTACAGAACATGTCATGTAAATGCTTGGCTGTTTCACAATCAGTGCTTCACTTATATTGCACTTTGGGGCAAAAGTGAACTTGAAGGTTTTGTAATGGTAATCTTCATAGATAGTTTATAAAAGAAGTTAATCTAAAATGTTCCTTACTCGTCACTATGAACTTGTCAGAAGGGATTAATACACTTTCTATTTTGGACACTACATGTTATTGACACTACAAATCACCACATCTCATCAGATTCCAGTTTCTATTATACACTCGGTATGACAATTCCTAAAGTTCTCTAACATACCAGTGACTTTACTGTACATGCAATATTAATGCCACTATACCAATGTTACAGGGCCATTTTTATGTGACATGGGAAACTCATTTAAAACTTACATTTACGTTAGCTATTCGAAGCTTGGAAATATTACCTCAAAGGCAATGAATAACCTAAACATTGTCTTAATAGAAGCCAAAAACTGCAGATCTGCCAGGGGGAAAACCCCAAGGACTCCCTCACCCCCAGAGGCCACTCTTGCATTCAACCAACAATCAGATGCACCAACAACCTGTCATAATGGTATTGAACTTTTCTTAAATATTTTCACCCAATTGTAATTTGAGATGATATTGTCTTTTAAAGATGTGAAATGTTTGCCAAGGTAGTCTAACATTGCCTTAAACTCCAAATCTCCCCTACCAATGATACTACCAGTAGATGTGCTGACCTTTACTACATGTATTTAATGATGCCATTTAACTGTTTAACTTTAAGAACATATTTCAACCCTATGTAAGTTATAAAGAATAGTTTCTGATACTTGATGGTACTGTCTTGTAAAGCATGGATTGAGTTATTGCTTGAAAGGGTCTGAATAGCCTAAAAAATGGCTTTTATAAGAGTAAAAATCCTCCAGGGCTTCTAGAGGGAGACCCCCTTGGACACCCCCCCCCCCCACATGAGATGGACATATCCCAGTCTCAAGCTCTTCCCCTCTTACTGTCAAGATGTAAGTAAAAAACCTCCAGGGCTTATAGACCCCATAGGACCCCCCTCCCCCCCAATGAGATATACATATTCCCTGCTAAAGTTTTCCCATACCTTTCACTGTCAAGATGCTATTAAACTTCATATATATATATATATATATATATATATATATATATATATATATATATATATATATATATATATATATATATATATATATATATATATATATATATATATATATATATATATGGGGGCGGGGGGTCAGCCTGTTTTTGGTTTTACAGATAGGGGGGTCAGTGACTTTTTGTCGGCCCAATTTAAGAATCCCCCCCCCCCTTCCAGGCTGAAGAAACTGACAGGTCCCTAAGCTCACAAGTGACTTTAAACTGTAATCATTAGCACATTCCTGATGTTGACTAAATTGTGTGTTTTGTTTAACTGTTAGTTGTCAGCCCCAACAATTTTGGTTGAATAGTCTGCACATACTTTAGTGTAGTTACACGAGTATTATACTGAGGCTCAGTACAGAGTGCAATAGTGGCAAATGTTTGAGTGATAAATAACACAAATTATTATGATAAATGTCATCAGTGACTGAAAGTGAAATAGTGTTTGGAAGTTTTTATTTTTTCGAACCAACAATTTTGTCTTGACCCTTTTGAACTTTTAAGGTCATGTCCCCAGATAACCAGCTGTGAAAATGTAACGAGATTAATACATGCGATACTGAGCTGCCAAGTGAATCTGTTTACAGGGACATGATGATGATGAGTGATAAATGCCAATGTTGTTATTTTGAGTTGTTATTTCCCTTTCCATTTTGTAGAGTGTAAAGTTGTAGTAGTGTTTATTTTCATTTTTCAATTCCAAAATGTTTTACATTCATTGCAGGTAATGCAAGCAATAATATCCAAACTGAAAGTTGTCAAATTGAGAAACATGTAATTCTACTTATGTTTTTTTTTTAGCCGGGGGGGATGTAAAAAGTGACCCTCCCTCAATTTTCTTTCTCCAACAAATGACCATGCCCTGTAAAAAGATTTTAATGAAAAACATTTTTAACTGCCTCTCTGTGGCATAGTTGTTAGAGCTCAAGATTAGTCGTCAGGAGGTCCTGGGTTCAATCTCACTAGAAACAGATAATTTTTCTGTAGTAAGATCCCACCACATTGATAATTTTTAAAGGCATCACAGTTTGTGTTTGTATCAAAGCCTGTGTTTTGATCTATTGGCTGAGCTGAAGGCCGGAACTACCAAAGCCTAGATGGAGTGCACAACTGACAACCCCAGGGCTGATTGGTCAACATCTCAACTCCACCACATTATTACCAATATCTTGTAATGTTGTTCCCCCATTACTACTGTGAGACCCACTCTGCTCCTTACACCAATTTCCATTTTCTAAACTATGGCCCTCCCTGAGGACCCATTTGGAAAAAGTACCCCCCCCCCCACACACACACCTTATTATTTCTTAGGGCTCTATTACATAGCTATTCTGTCACCAATTTCAACTATTGGTTCCTATGTTGAGTGTTTTTTTCATGTTCATTTTGAGATTAAAAATGATGACTCAACATTGTTCTGTTTGATGTTTTATGTTGACAGGTCAGCCTTCAAAGTTGTATTACTCGACAAATCCAGTTCCTTCTCTACACATGAGACATACAGTGTCACAATCCCCATCCACAGGCAGAATGGAAAGATATGAACAAACCATGCAGAGGTCAGAAAAAAAACTCAGTGGACATCAGAGAGGTTCCCTTCTACATATTTTCCAGCAATAAAATTAAACCAGTAGCGAGTTTAATAGACACCGAGACTTTAAAAGAGGGACATCGCACCATTTCAACACAGACAGTGCAGTGGTACAGATATTTCTCATGCAGAGATAATGAGACTTTATATATAGAGATTAATAATTTGAGAAATGCACCGAGACGGACTCAACAGAATTTACTGTTTTTACTAAACCATTGATGCTAATAATGAAAAGGTGAAGTTTTATACCGGACTTAAATTTCACGACAATAATGACTGTATTATATTCAGTCTGGTTGAAAGGTACATGTACAGTATTTACTAAATTTCAATAAGTATTGTTGGCAATGACAAAACTTGGCTTGAATTTTTGATTAGCTTAAAGCATAATTAGAATCGTTTGTGGCAAAGTATCCTGTTTCATCCTACTGCACTTCAGTTTTGTATCCTTTCATGGATGCTTCTTCAGGCTGACTGATGACACTCGTGCCCTTATAGAGGTTGTTTTCATTACTTGTGTAGTGACTCCTACTCACTCACTTGTATTCTCTTTGGCTGAATGAAGAATTAAAAAAATCTTTGGGAATTTATAAGTAATGGCCACCTATGCCTGAGTCCACTGTATTTTGAGACCCACATTTAGTAATTAGAGTCAACTAAGGGTAGCAATATTTGAATAAAATTGGGCATACCTATTAATTTGTGTTGTTTTGAAATATATACAAGGCCAAAGTACTAAACACCTATCACATCAGTATGTAGACATAGTAGCTAAGATGAAATGTAAGTCACCAGGCGTTCATCTTATAAATAAATATTTCTAGTTAATCACAGTTGTAGTTGTTGTTCTAAATAACCCCTCATTATCTCCTTTTAACTTTCTATTTTCACTTGTGGCCCATTGTCTAACTTACATGTACACACAGTTATACATATGAGCATGTGTCCATAGGTGGATGCATGGTTAGTATACTCCTTTTTTACGGATTTCTCTACAAAATCATTGTTTCAACCACTATATTTCCATCATTGGTCTCACTCTTAGATAATATAGTACTGCCTATGTTTCACATTTTACTGGCTACATTTAAAATTAGCTACATCCCTATGTACATCCATCCATCCATCCATTCACCCACCCACCCACCCATACATTACATTACATTACATTACATTACATTACCTTTCATTACAGTACATTACATTACATTACATTACATAATGTATAGAAACATGAAATAAATCAAATTGAAAATTATATTTTAATATAAAAAACTTGCATACCCAACAAGGTAAGTATTACATCAGAATATTACATGATCATTCACAGTCAACAACAGTAACACATGTCAAATTCTCAGGATATAAAGCTGCAGGGCAGCAACTCAATATTCCATTCAGATGTAATGAAGGAGTTTACACAAGACTGGATCTTTCAGTCTACAGCTCCTCAAGTAAAGTACTGTAACAACAGTGTAGAATGTGCTGCTCACACTAATATACTGAGGATAAATCATATGAATTCAAATTGTCCACCATCTTGATTTCCATAGGTTCTTCTTATAGAATTCTTTGAATACAGCAGATTACCACTACCTTGAACATGCTAGACTGTTTATAGCATGGAAACGGTATGATTGCACTAAAGAAAAGCATACACACATATCTGCTTTATAGTGATGTGACTAAAATACACAGGAAAAGACTCTTCAATTCTTCAGTCAAGCTATTTTTGTCTATAATCATACACACTACCTTAAAGTGGCCATACATGGATGAGGATTTATTTTGAATTGTTAATTTATGAAACAATGTTATCATGGCTTCCTTCAATGTGAAATAATACTGACCAAGTCTATGTAAGTCATTACATTGTAAAAAGCTAAAATAATGTGTAAAAAGTTTGATATTGTACATACAATAACAAACATGTTATACATTTATTAATCTTTCAGAATTTGAGTTACAAACAAAGGATTTAACATATGTTGTTTCACATTGTTTTATAAATTTAAAATCCAAAATAAATAGCTAATCCTCATATCCATATGGCCATTTTAATCCAGTTCAGTGACTGACATGGGTAGAGTTTCAATGATTATCAATGACTGACTATAATATATACTTTTTACATAATGGATACAGCAACTGTCTTACACCGATTTTCATTGATTAACTAACACATACTCTTTTAACTGGATTCATAGACTGGGATTCAGAGACTGACATACACTAAGTTTCAATGATTGTTCAGTGACTGTCTGACTTGCACAGAGTCACTAATAAAGTAACCAGTAGGCATTGTCCCAGTCTAGTCTACAAATGTAGCTGTTTTTGATTTTCCCAGATGCCTCAATTCAAGCTAAAATAATAATGCAGCTAAATTGTTACACACAAAAAACAACTTCTTACAAATAATCACCACACAAAAATATGCAAAACACAATTCACAGACATGTCTGGTTTTGCATAAAAATGGGGTGCTTTAATAACCAGCAAGATCAGAACTAAATGTATTAAATTGATTAAACAAAGCACTCCACCTTTCTATTACAGTGAAAAATGGCAGAAAGGTACTGAAAACGGTGAGCTAGAAAATGATAAAACTTTGGAATTGCAAAACTTGAAAATTGTCTGTACACTGAGTAACTGCAACCCTGGTGAGATTGTCTGTAGACTGAGTATGTGTAACCATGGCATGATAAGATTGCCTGTGGACTGAGTAACTGTGACCATGGCAATAAAATATTGTCTGTACCCTGATTAACTGCAACTGTGGTTGCAGTTAATCAATTATTATTGCAGTTAATTAATTTTGGTTCATCTAAGGCTTGTTTAACACCATGAGCACAGCATTCACCAAGACCAGCCATGTAATCAGTGAGCTGCTACTATCTTTCCACCAATCTCAACAATCACTCATGGATTCAGTGGTTTCTTTATCAAGTGCTGACAATACAGGACCTAAAATAAATAGATATTTTGTTAGCAGGTTACTACAATACTGATTAGATATTTTATGCCTATATCAAAATAAGCTATGGTAAAATATTGTTTCTATTCATCTATGGCATGTTTATTTCTGTTTCACATGAAAACACTTGGCACAGTGAATCTCAGTTTGTTTTACTCAATAATTTCTAGGACGAGAATCTCAAAATCAATTAAGATTAGGGACAATTGATTTATCCTCAATATTATCATGCAATACAAAAACATTACAATTAATCAGCATAGATTAGAGATGATTAATTATATAGACTTCTGTTTATATTGTGCATGGAGTGCAAAGCATATTCAAACACTAGACTACACACATGTATTCTATATTTGTTTCTTATAAAAGTGATGTGATCATTATGGGATGTATGAATGTGTGTTGAATCAGTGCCAGCTGTTTGTGTATACATATGACATGTATCTTATCAACATGTTTTTTTTTTTAAATGATAAACAACAGTGTGATACAACAACTAAGTGAGTTCGTTAAATGTGTGCTACATAGCAATGATGCTTCTTTCAACTTCAAAACTGCTGGCACAATGTAATACTTGATTGGGATGTGGGAAGGCGGAGGGTGGTCCTTCAAAAATAGTGTCAGCACCTTCGTTGACATTGTGAAGTGACGCTACATATATGAGGAATAGTATATAAATTCTATAGTTTATGTAAATATAACCACTGCACTTCAAATTAGTTTTCAATTGAAAACATAGGCGAAAATCTTACCTGTGGCAGTGCCTCGCTACAATTAATACTAGTAGTACTAGTAGTAGTAGTCGTCGTCGTCGTACGAGTCGTAGTTCATTGTGGACATACGAACGTAAACACTTCTTTCAAGTCTCACCCATCCTGACACAAATTGATTGAATGCCTCTAGGATATTCCACAGATCGATATCTGATTATTGATATAAATATGGATAATGACGATGTGTCTTGTATTGTGAGATTTGTGATACTCTCGAGCAGCAACGTATGGTTTCTGAGTGGTATGCATACCGTCTGATGTATTTCCGGGTCATGATACAACGGTACCTCTAGCCTACTGAAAAGTATTCGAAGAATAATACATGTCACATTTGACTCGACTCCTTTTTCTGATGCTCGATAACTTATTTGGCATGGTAAACATCTCCAGTGACTTGGGGTGTTCAAATTAGGTCTACCAGCAGAACGTGCGATAGAGTACTTGAATGAGATGTACACATGGCGAATATGCAGATGACGACTCAAATAAGTTGTCGAGGCGAGTCAAATAAGTTATCGAGGAGCCAAAGAAGTTGTTGAGGCAAATAAGGTATCGAGGAGCCGAATAAATTGTTGAGGCGAGTCAAATAAGTTATCGAGACGAATCAAATAAGATGTCGAGTTGCCAAATAAGTTGTCGAGACGAATCAAATAAGATGTCGAGTTGCCAAAGAAGTTGTCGAGACGAATCAAATAAGATGTCGAGTTGCCAAATAAGTTGTCGAGGCGAGTCAAATAAGATGTCGAGTAGCCAAATAAGTTGTCGAGGCGAGTCAAATAAGATGTACATAATAAAGGCCCCAATGAAACGCCATAGATAAGAGTATCAATAATATGCTCGTTTGGGTTGGTATACTTGCATTCAGCTACAATTGTTCTAATGTTCTTTAAAAATGTGTCTACAGGCTCACCTGGCTGTTGCTTTAGTGTGCGTAGCTTGTATCTTGCCAGACGAAAGTTGCTTTTAGGAGCGACGTACTCCTCGAATTTGTTCCAATATGTAGCGAGTTTTGTCTTTTCCTCGGTGGTTAGATTCCATGTGGTGACGATGTCAATTCCAACTTCACCGGACCAAATTTGGAGATAGTTGCATTTCTCCGCCTCTGTCTTGGCTGTGAGTGGGCCATTAAAGTATAGCTCACACATTTGTTTGAATTTCTTTAGGGCTTGCATTGCATCACTCGAGTGCCAGTCCATGGTTGGGACGGGTAAGCCAGCGAGTTCCGCCATCTTGAACTTGTCAGTCTGCACGTACACACTTTCTCAGACGAACCAAAACAACACCGGCCTGGTGTCGATCATCCACTGTAAAATACACACCTGAAGTTACTGCTGAGTTGTCTAACTTCGATCCCGCTTCTGACACCATGTAATGAGTTGGGGTTCGATGTGTAGTGGATGTGTGATGAAGAAGAGACACTGACAACAACAACGTGTATGAACGTAACTGCGTATCTGTATTATATGAATAATTAATGAGGTCATGTAAGGTCAACTTCAGTCTAGCATTACAACTCATGACAGTATGTATGTTTGCTTGTTTGTTTGTTTGTGTGGTGGGGTAGCCATTTTGTTATACCGATGAAAACATACACCCCTCTTCATGCCAAAGGAAACATATTTGGTTATCAACAAAATTGGCAGCATGAATCAATGTCTCATAACATAGTGTAACCATACCCCGGCCTTCTTCCCATAAACTAGGATTTCAGTATTGCCAGTTTGAATAAATTGACATGTTATAATCTATTCCATCTCAACAGCCATGGATCATGGGTATCTTATAGATTATTTGACGCATAATTACTAGTATAATGTGCATGAATATATTTTAATTTGTCAACTTGAACAGTGGTGCCAAATATAATATGGTCGCTATTGATTTCAGTTTCACGTGAAGCGTTTGCCTTGAATTGATATATATACCCGATACTATAAACTTAAAACATGTGATTGTTTCACATTTAAACTTACTTGCTTCATGACATACATTGTCTTCAATTGGGAGAGTGAGGGGGCGACACTCGGACACACAGACACCGTTAAACTTCTTGTTAGCACATTCAGTACATCCATGTGGTCCATTGCCAGTACAGGAAAGACACTCCTTATGGCAAGGTAGGCATACCTGGAATATAATACCATCTCCATTATTTTCCCGAGTAACACACTTGTAGCTGTCTTAGATTAAATTTAAATTATAAACCTTGAAAACACACGAAATACTAGCATGAACACATAACATGTCACAAATCTGTGATGTGCTTATATGTTCGAATTCAGTACACTATAGGCGACGTTACATACTTCAGTAATTAACTAGATCATATGGGTTGCAGTTACAAACACTGATACTTTAACACTGTATGCGAAGAAAGATAAAATTGTAGAGGTAAAACAATATCTATGTATCAAGGAAACATACACAAAGTTTATTTCAACCAATGTTTTGTGTACTATTTCACTTAATGCAATCAATATCATTTTAGGTTTCCGGTTATTTTATGCAAATTTAAAAACCCAGGCAATATATATATGAAGACATCTAACAATACCGTAAAGTTCAAAAAAATGTCTAATTTGACCTTTGACCTTCATCAACTGTCAATCACGGAAATATAGTATGTAGAAATGAATGAATGAATGAATGAATGAATGAATGAATGATTAAATGAATGAATGAATGATTGAATGAATGAATGAATGAATGAATGAATGAATGAATGAATGAATGAATGAATGAATGAATGAATGAATGAATGAATGAATGAATGAATGAATGAATGTGAGAGTTACATCTGTCTTACCAATGAATATTGTGATGATAGCGTCTTTACATAGTAGTCGTACTCTCTATAATATCCGTTAGGACAGGGGCTATATTCCTCCATACATTCTATCTGCAGGAAACAAAAAACCCCAAAGGTTCGATAATTCCAAGTAATAAAAGATTCCTAATAAGAATATAAAACTATACATTTTTCTTGTGAACTGAACAGACTACTGAAACCTTTATTGGAATCAATTCGGAACTGATGAAATATTTAGTCTCTTCTACAAAATAGTTGGTTTAACTAAAGGAGATTGTTCAACCGGCCAGTCAATATTATAACTTCTATACTGGCATTAAGCATATAATGTATGACTATGTATTTTGCCATACCGTTCTGACGAAAGCACCCCCTCTAGTGTTACTCAGTGTGAAGTTTAATTATTGGTATTATAATACTTCTACTGTGATTCTTTCTCAAAACGATGCAAAAGGTAGGAACTCCCATAACACATGAACCCAATATGGTGAAATGCTGTCAAGTTAAAATTGACAAATATCTGTAACTAATAGAAATCAAATATCTGTAACTTAGAAATCAAATATCTGTAACTTAGAAATGCAAACAAAAATTAATAAGAAATAATTAGAAATTGCTAAAGTGATCAAGACCAATAACAAAGATATATAAAGAAAGCACCACATGACTTTTTCTTCAGTGTTAACGTTGTATCAGACTTTAAATTTTGCTGTTATCATAGGATTTGATTGGGAAACTTCATCTAATATCACCATATATTGGCCTTATATGTTCAAAGAGCGTTGGCAATGGTTATCCCCAGTACAATTTACGGAAAAAAATAAGTCTCCAATTACAAATTACGAAGATAAAATTTCAAATTGGACATTTCCAATGAAAGCACACAATCATCTATTACTGCTTGTACTCATGAAAACATATAGATAGCAGGATAAGCAGTCACAGTGTCTCCCACATTATTGAAACCCTGCTGGTGATTGCCAAATATAACAATGAAGTGGAGCGACCGATAGTGGGTGGGTCTGGGAGGGGATGTCCTCGCGCTATTGAAACTTTTTAAAATTTTTAAATCAAAGCTATGGTCTAGGGTATTATATTGACGTGTCAGCTAATTAAAAAGGTGTACTCCCGATGACTAATAGAAATGTTCTTTCAACAGTGAGCATATAGAGTAAAATGTGAATGTACATGTACAATGTATAATTTTTGTAGGCCATGCCACTCAGTATCAATCAAAGGTGCATGCATATATATATATATATATATATATATATATATATATATATATATATATATATATATATATATATATATATATATATATATATATATAACTCGGTGAGTATCAATCTGCTAAGACAGTGCTCTATACCGCAGTGGCAGAGCGTAATAGTTTTGGTAGTACTGGAACTCTTTCTTGGGTGTTACACCCAAGAAAGGAGTTACACCCAAGAAAGAGTTCCAGTACTACCAAAACTATATATATATATATATATATATTCAGAACAGATCACCCAAGGGGCCTGCTTTGAAAAGGTGTTAGACGATTTCCCATTAAAGTCATGTAAATAAAAAGGGGGAGTGTTTTTATTTCAATCTGATGAATAACTTCTAAAAATGCTCAACAATTAAAACGCTCTTTCTTTAATAACTCTGAATTGCCCAGTTTGTGAGGGACATACATTCTAAAGTTTCCTTTCCAGCAAAAAAACACACAAAAAAAACACACACACACAAACCTACACACAAACAAACAAACAAACAAACAAACAAACAAGCAAACAAACATTATATTGGGACTCTTCTTCTGTGATGATCGCATTAATGTTCCTTGTATTGAATCTTTTAAACGTTGTGCAATTACGATACGATACAGCTGCTGCATTTTTCTAAGAAAAAAGCGGTGCTTTTACGGAAAATAAAATGGCCCGATTACAAAGTACGAAAATACCCCTTGCCCACCCGCTTCAGCCTGGTTGGTAAATTATATATTATTTATAAAAGTCAACAGAATGGAGACAATTATTTTCTAAATAAATAGTACTAAATTTGAAGGAAAACTCCTAGCATTGTAATCAAAAGAGAATAAATTAGAAGGATAAAGTCCCGACATACAAATTTGTCGTCGACATCAATACGGATTTGTTTGCATGCATCGCAGCCATTTTCACCAATAGTGTTCTCTGGACCAGTACACCTGGTTGAAAGTGAGAAAAATATTAAAGTGTCATCTTGTTTAAATAACAGTGTAACTTAGTATGACGTGAACGTTTCACACATCCTAATCTATCAAAGCATTGTAAGCTCTCAAAGCACATTTAAGACTTACCCATTCGTTGGCCAATCGATTTTGCAATTTTTGTGACACACTTGACACTTCTTCTCATGATCTGCATACTTGCCAATTGGACACTCAGCTTTGCAGAATGAATCATCTTGTACATGTTTACACTGTGTACAACTACGAGAACTCTAGTTGATCAAAATATTAAAATATTGAGTAGTCAAAATAACACAAAGCGAAATAATTGGTAAATAAACTAATAAAATAAATGAGATTCAAACACAAAAGGAAAAAAACTGCCGTATTTGGTAAGCATTTTGATAGATACAGTAATATCTTTCTAGTTATCAATTTAGACACTTCTAAGAGATACTTCAGTCTCTCCACATCAATATTGGACAATACTTTCACGATCTTCATGCAGCAAATGCATATAGGAACAATAGTGATATTAAAAGTCTGACTTGAAAAATAACTTACTGGATCAGAACAAGAACCATCACACTCATCATCACAATATCCACACTCTCCGTCAGAAACGATGTATTGTCTGAAAACAGTCAAGAACCAAAAGATCAGTAGTTATCGACTGCTTGTGATTCCAAACTAACATTTAATTTATTGTTATATAGACAGTTGTGCATTACATGTATGAGATTAAAAGTAGCACAAGCTGAGTTTATTAGATATTCTACTCAAGGAAACATACTTACTAAAGGCTCGTATTATTATACAAATTTTCTGATTATATCATTGAAGGGTGTGTCTAGAAGTACTCGTTAACGGACTGTGGCATTTCAGCTTGAGACAGTAATTATTTTCAAATAATACTAATATCCCATATGTCAAGTAAAAAGTGGGAATGAAAATGTGAGATATTTCAATTCAAACATGTATTAATTTCCACTCATCAAAACATACAAGTGGATTAAAAAATCAGTGATTGCTCACCCTTGGTCAAGTAAACATTGTTGGACACATTTCCCTCCAAGATTGAAATTTTTACATTCACTGCATTCAGAGGCGCCAGGTCCCCAGCATCCTGCATCTGTACACTCCTCATGACATATGGTTCCTTCACCCTCTAGAGAAATTATATAATTAAGAATTTTATTTCAATAATATGTGATTTTGTCACATTAATGGACCTTCAAGTATTTTTGATCAGTTTATGCCATAATCATTTAAATCATATTTTTGCCATCTCATTAATATTTGCCCCCCCCCCCCACATACACATACACATACACACACACACTTTCCTGCTAAAATATGTTTTATGACAAAAACTTCATAAATAGTATGCTTATTAAATGTACATCTACTTTGGTGGTAGTTGTATTTTCAGTGGAAATTAGTATAGCGTTCAATTTCCAAGATCAGAGATGATTGATATTGACTACATTATGATAACAACAAAAACTTATATGAGTAACATCTATTCACTTTGGAATATCTTCAAGAAGTTAGATAAGTAACATCTATCCACACAGTGTAAGAAGTAAAACACTATGAGTGGACTCATCAAGATCTGTACTATCAATTTAAAGGTGATTCAAAATGCTCACATTCACTATCGCTAATTTGCTAGACGACATGTTTGTGAAATGCATTCTGGTTTTAAAACTTTTCAAAAGCGTCTGCAAACACCTTAAAATGACTCTTTTTCAGTCACTTCCCTTCGGATTTACTTCGAGAGTTTTCGGGTATTTCCGGTCCCACCTAGACCACGGGATTTTATGACGTCATAAAGAGACATGGATAGCACGTAGCCTATGGCGAGCGTAGTCACTAGGTGAACAAAACTCAACAGCATTGTGAAAAAATACATTGCTAGTGGTTGTAACAGACATCAGTAAACAAAAACTACACTCTACATGTCTTATTAACCAACATTTACCGATATTTACTCACACTTTCTGACTAATTGGCAGTGTCTGTGGGTGTAAATGCTAAAATATGATCTCCCCATATTATGGCAAAATAAATCAAAAACGGCTAGACTAGATATATATAAACACTTGTAATGTCGCGTGTTTCACATTCATTGACTTTTATTTATCTGATTTTTTATTATTTGCCGACAAGAAGCATTACGATACCGTGGTGACGTTTGACGGCATCCCCGGGCCAAGGACGGCATATTTTAGCCCAATCGTACTCGCGTCGCCTTTTGAACAGTGCATTTAACAACAAAGTAAACATATTTCATCTCGAATAAATATACTAGCTATTAGAATACCAATGGGAAACTTCAAGAAGGCGTATCGGGACATGTGCCACACTATAATTGTTGGTCCCATTAATACACTAATTGATTCGATTTGCTCCGAGCATATGGAAGTACGCTCCGAGTCATTGCATCATGTACATGTAAATGGAACTGTGACCGACCTAATTTTGTTGTCCATATATAAAATGAGACTGACCTGCAAATTTTTCACAGTTCAAGTTTCGTCGTGGTCTTGTATTGTCACATGTTTGGCTTGTGAACACAAGTTTACATCTATTATTGTCTAGGGCGTAATACTCTAGTCCGAGTCTGAAACCCATATAAAACCTAAGAAACTCGCATTCGGATCGGACAGAACAGAAGTAGGTATCATCGACTTGTTGGGGACTCGAATTATTGCTTGTTTTTATCACGGTATACAGGTGATTATTATATATCGGTAGAGGGGTAGTGTTGTCAAGTTTTGTGCAGTCACCGCGGCCGCGGCAGTAAGCTCATACTAGGCCGCCGATCAAAGCTGAAGCAGTGTATGTACAATGTACGTATGGAATCGGGAGAGCACAGCGCACATTCGTGTCGGGTTAAATTTATCCAGGTGTTGATGTAATCCATATTTGTCAATCAGATATATTGTAAAATTCTTCAAGTCGTACAGAAATAACGTCTCTAACTTCAAAACAAACCCTGAGAAACGGGACCGGACGTGGCTAGCCAAGTATCTAGTTGCAGGCTTTCTTTCATAACCATGTGCTGGGGTCACGACCTTGATTGCCGACGTTAATATTGTCCAATCGTATTTGATATCATGAACATATCGCGATATTTGATTTGTTGGTTTCCTAAACTGTACACTTCGAATACCATGATTCGTTACAGAATTCTTCTAATGAATATTAAATAGGCATGTTGCATTGTTGCATTAAATTAAGTGATATCGCAACAAGGGAAACCATACAAGTTTTCTTCCAGACGAGTTGCTAAAGTCATGTAAATGACAACACTAAACTCACGAAATTTCCTCAATTCTTTACAATTTTATTGCTGATGATATGGCAATCTAATAGCTAGTATATTTATTCAAGATAAATATGTTTACTTTGTTGCTAAATGCGCCGTTCAAAAGGCGACATCAGTGAGTATAGTCGAGTATAGTGGGCTATAATATGCTGTCGACGCCATGCCTGTCGAAGATATTGTAATGCTTCTCCTCGGCAAATAATAAAAAAAAATCAGATAAATAAATTGAAACACGCGAGCGACATTACAAGTGTTTATGTATATCTGCACTGTAGTCTAGCCGTTTTGATTTATTTTGCCATAATATGGGGAGATCATATTTTAGCATTTATACCCACAGACACTGCCAATTAGTCAGAAAGTGTGAGTAAATATCGGTAAATATTGGTTAATAAGACATGTAGAGTGTAGTTTTTGTTTACTGATGTCTGTTACAACCACTAGCAATGTATTTTTTCACAATGCTGTTGAGTTTTGTTCACCTAGTGACTACGCTCGCCATAGGCTACGTGCTATCCATGTCTCTTTATGACGTCATAAAATCCCGTGGTCTAGGTGGGACCGGAAATACCCGAAAACTCTCGAAGTAAATCCGAAGGGAAGTGACTGAAAAAGGGTCATTTTAAGGTGTTTGCAGACGCTTTTGAAAAGTTTTAAAACCAGAATGCATTTCACAAACATGTCGTCTAGCAAATTAGCGATAGTGAATGTGAGCATTTTGAATCACCTTTAAACTGAATTGTTTTAATTTTGCCCCCACTGTTTATATAGTAGACCTTATTGTATATATTACACTTATTTTAATTAGTGGTCATTGAAATGGAGTGCGATTATAATTTCCACAGTGTACTTATACCTGTGCAAGTACAAGTAGGCATAATTTCTTGTTAAGGAAACTAAACTACGTACCACACAAGTCCATGTTCCTATTATTGCCAACTTGTGCTGTCTGGATGTTTGTGTTGTTGAGGACCTTGTTAATCGTCATCTTCGTCACATAACACATATTAGTGTTATTTTTGATGATGACGTTGCCCATACTTATTTCTTTTAGTGATGTCATTCCCAACGATGTCATATTTGTATCAACAACAACTAAGGCAAATGATCTAAAAAAGAGAAGAAGAAAAAAACATAATACCATTGGCATTGAAACACAGCTATGGTTTATGTCGGCGATATAGGGACCTATGAGTAAGGTACACATAAACAAGGTCTATTTACTATCAAGTGTAAATCAATTTTACTTCTGAATCACACATTCAAGACAGTTGAGAAGACGGCATAGAATATTCACGTTTGTATCGATTGATAAATTGAACCTAATGGGTATTTTATTTCCAGAAAAAGGTGACCCACTTTGGTGGTCCTATTCCTATACTTTTTTCTGATCGGAGTACCCCATACCCCCATTCAAAGAATGCTAATTGCCACCCCCACCCCCACCACCACATAATATACCAATGTATCTAAAATAAAGTTGATTGTTTGTCACTCTCAACAGTAGCCTGTCTATGGCACTGATCTGTGAATGACTAATGTCTCAGCTTGTAAAAGTACCCACCATTAATATTCAAATTGGTTAATTTAGCCACACTCCAAAAGCCTATATCAGAATATCTTTCTGTTTACTTTCGCAGAATTGTTTATAAATCAGATGTAAATTATCACACTACATGCCTTGTACGTGCATGTTAAGGCTCATTTACATTTGTAGAAAACCTTCTTCCTTTGAACAATCAGTCTGAAAAATATAGTCACTCCCAACTGCAAACAATCGGCTTACGGAAGTAGTTTCAAATGGCAATATCCACTTGTAAATAGGGTTATATTACAAACTGATCACGAGGGAATAAGTGATAGCATAAACATGGATCGGTACTGTCGACAGGCTATGCAGACACTCCAATCGGTTGCATAATTTTGCCAAACGACTCTCTAATGAATATCACGTTGACGAGCATTGTCTACTGGATGGCACCATGTTGCAGACAGATACCGCAATTCCCTACAGGACTGTCCTGTAAGATTGTTACAATTCCCTACAGGACTGTCCTGAAGGATTTCCAATTTTTCCTACAGTCCGGCAGGATTATTACGTTTTTTCCTATAGGACTGTCCTATAGGATTGCGAGTTTTTCCTACATGACTGTCCTGTAGGATTACCTATTTTTTCCTACATGACTGTCCTGTAGGATTGTCAACATTTCCTATAGGACTAGTTGCCCTGTAGGATTGCCAGGTTTTCTCCAGGACAGTCCTGCAGGATTGTCAACATTTCCTACATAGGGTTGTCCCGGAGGATTGCTGTTTTTCCTACAGGGTTGTCCTCTAGGGTTGCCAACATTTCTTACAGGACTGTCCGGTAGGATTGCCAGTTTTTCCTACCGGACTGTCCTGTAGGATTGACAACATTTCCTATGGGACTGTCCTGTAGGATTGTCAACATTTCTACATAGGGATGTCCTGTACGATTGGCAATTTTTCTATAGGGCTCTCCTGTCGGATTTTCAGTTTTTCCTACAGGGCTGTCCTGTACGATTGCAAACATTTCCTAAACGATTGTCCTGTCGGAGTGCAAACATTCCCTACAAGACTTTCCTGTAGGATTACCAACATTCCTACAGGACTGTCCTGTAGGATTGCCAGCATTTCCTACAGGACTGTCATGTAGTGGCCAGTACAAACACAGGTACAAGCCAGGCCAGATCAGGTATAAGGGACCGGTCAGTTTCTTCGGCCTGGGGGGGGGGGGCGGTGGATTGGTAGGGGGGGGGTCACCCTGTTTTTGAAATTGGCAGTAGGGGGGTCATGCTGTTTTGAAAATTGTGGATAGGGGGGGTCATTGTGTTTTAGATTGTGATGGAAGAAAAAATCCTTTCTACAATGGCATATAGCCTTGTCTGAAATGTGGTACATGTCAATATTTGTTCTTGTCCCTGTTTCTTACATGAATTCTTTAACATTACTTATTAGTTCAAACCAAACTATACATATTCATATACATGTACCGGTATTACCTACCTACCACACTAGTTACAGAACATGTCATGTAAATGCTTGGCTGTTTCACAATCAATGCTTCGCTTATATTGCAGTTTGGGGCAAAAGTGAACTTGAATGTTTCGTAATGGTAATTTTCATAGATAGTTTATAAATGAAGTTAATCTAAATTGTTCTACTCGTCATGCTATTGACACTACAAATCACCACATCTCATCAGATTCCAGTTACCATTATACAACCAACAATCAGATGCACCAACAACCTTTTTACTGTCATAATGGTATTAAACTTTTCTTAAATATTTTCACCCTATTCTAATTTGATATGATATTGTCTTTTGAAGATCTGAAACGTTTGCCAAGATAGTCTAAAATTGCCTTAAACTCCAAATCTCCCCTACCAATGATACTACCATTACAGATGTGCTGACCTTTACTACATGTATATAATGATGCCATTTAAACTTTTTAAGAACATATTTCAACCCTTAGTGTAAGTTATAAAGAATAGTTTCTGATACTTGCTGTCTTGTAAAGCATGGATTAAGTTATTGCTTGAAAGGGTCTGAATAGCCTAAATATTGGCTTTAAGAGTAAAAATCCTCCAGGGTTTCTAGAGGGAGACCCCCCTCAGACCCTCCACATGAGGTGGACATATCCCAGTCTCAAGCTCTTCCCCTCTTACTGTCAAGATGCTATCAAAGTATATTTCAAAAGTATTTCAGCCCTATGTAGTTGCTTTTAACATGTTGGTGTTGTCTTGTAAGGCTTGGAAATTATTGTCTGAAAGGGTCTGAATAGTCTCAAAATTGACTTTTCACAGTTAAAAACCTCCAGGGCTTCTAGGGGGAGACCCTCTAGGACCCCCTCCCCCACATGAGGTGTACACATCCTAGTCTCAAGATCTTCCCCCTACCTCTTACTGTCAAGATCCTATCAAACTATATTTAAAAAATATTTCAACCTTATGTAGTTGCATTTTACATGTTGGTTCTGTCTTGTAAAGCTTGGAAAATATTTTCTGAAAATGTCTGAATAGTCTCAAAATTGATTTTTCAGAGTTAAAAACCTCCTGGGCTTCTAGGGGGAGATCCCCTACGACCCCCATAAGAGATGTACATATTCCCTTCTCAAGCTTTCCTACCTTTCATTGCCAAGATGCTATTAAATTCCTTTTCGAATATATTTACCCTCTGTAGTCAATAATTATAAATATGATAGTGCTAACCCGGGATCTTATAAAGTAGATGCAAGACAGTCAAGCAGTCCACACTGAGTCACGATAAAAAATACCTGTCATGCGAAAATTATATATGGGGGGGGGGAGGGGTCATCATGTTTTAGAATTAAGTGATAGGGGGTCAGCCTGTTTTTGGTTTTACAGATAGGGGGGGGGGGGGGGTCAGTGACTTTTTGTCGGCCCGATTTAAGAATCCAACCCCCCCCCCCCCAGGCTGGAGAAACTGACCGGTCCCTAAACAGAATATTTTAATCTTCACCATTGACTTGGCAGAACACTTACAATAAATCAATCATCACAAGTTCATACTGTGGTAATTGCATTTCTGGGTTGCTTACATCGAGTCATATTTTGCAAAGAAAAATGTCAAGCATTGATTCCAGGAATAGACTACACATATTCTGATGGATTTGGCAATGGTGACAACTGAAACTGGATTAACAGCAATGGTTACAGGAGATACTTCTATGTTAGTAAGGAAATGGGATGAAATGTGAAGATCAGCCCTGCAAATAAATGTCTTAGTGGTCTACAGGGCTGTCCTATTGGTCGCCAATGGGTTGAATTATCCTCTAATACCTACAGGGCTGTCCTATTGGATGCCAATATAATTGTCCTTTAGGACTTACAGGGCTCTCCTATTGGATGATAATAGGATTGTCTTCTAGGACCTACAGGGTTGTGTTTGTGCTATTGGACACCGATAGGGTTGTCCTCTCAGACATACAGGGCTGTCCTATTGGGTGCCAATAGGGTCGTCCTCTAGGACCTACAGGGCTGTCATATTGACAGCAAATAGGGTTGTCCTCTAGGACCTATTGGGTTGTCCTATTGGATGCCAACAGGATTGTCCTCTACGACCTACAGGGATGTCTATTGGACTCCAATAGGGTTGTCCTCTAGGACCTACAGGGTTGTTTTATTAGACCTGCAGGGCTGTCCTATTGGACGTCAAAAGAGTTATCCCGTAGAACCTACAGGGTTCTATTGTCCTATTGGATGCCAATAGGGTGTCCTGTAGGGGTCATGTCCAAAAACCCCATAGACTCCCTATAGTGTTGCCCTTTTTAACTGTCCTGTAGGATTGCCCTATATGATCCAATAGGATATTTTTGTAAGCACATATTATGACATGACTACTCACTCATATAAGTCTCGTCCTGATATTATTTCCAAGTTCCTAAATGCACTCAGATCGACTTGCTTTTCTCCCGAAGAAAAGATGGATAAATGTCCAGTTATGTGTTTTACCGTGCTAAACACCTCCAAGTCGGTGGGATGTATACCAGTAACACGACGGGACGGGTCTCTGAAAGTTAAAAAATTGCCTGGTCACGATTTACTTAAATTAATTTAATTGAACCCTGGCCGTGTCGTTTATATAAGAGAGTATTCTCAGTTTTCTTCAAATATAGAGATGTACGTCCAAAACTAGTAAGTATCTTCACATTGAATTATGACAAGTAACTTTTATTGTAAGTGACTCTTTTTTTACTACAAGCTTGACTTTTATTAGTTTTGTTTTCTATTACAGGTGACTTTTTATGGTGACTTTTTACAAGTGATTCTTGTTGAACATTAGTGATTTTTATTACATGGGACTCTTTTATCATCACGTGACCTTTGTGACTCTTTTAAGTGAGTTTTAATTCCACTAGCAGTTTTATCGCTTTTGTAGTGTTCAGCGCCTATGAATTTTTAGGATATATGGCGCTTTACAAGAGTTATTACATTCAATTACTCGGTATTATTCATGTAGTCAACCGAATGCCATTCAAGCCACAGTGCGCGTCATTTTTCTTAAGGTCAAGTATGGGTCGGTCGGTCGGTCGGTCGGTCGGTCGATTTAAAAATAAAAAACCATGCTTTCTCTTCATCTCTGTCTCTCATTGTTCTCCTCGTCATCTTCTTTTGATTGGATTCCCAGTAAGAAGCCCTTTCCCAGCTTTTTTTTTTTTTTTTTTTTTTTTTTACAAAATTGGCATGTTCTCGGCCTCCTTACTTGAATAACGTCCATCCTGAAAGAAATGCTTTGTTCGTGAGCAAATGTCATCATCACCACCATGACTGTAGATGACGTTGACAGTCCAGACACTTGTTTATTCTTGCCAGAGAGGGGCGAAAATGTTTGTTTTTTTATTCTGATTCCTGAGCTGACTATTTGGATCGGTTGGGTAATGAGAAACAGATAAAAATACAGGGTCACCCTTAATCTGCCTATCGGTGAATTAAACGGATGGACATCTCAACACATAGGAAAGATAACATCAAAATTAAAACATATTTGGTCAGTAAAGCTTAAAAATATGTTTACCCCATTTTTTATATGTTGATTCACGAAACGTTCAAAGTACTTTGTAAAATAGAAATCCAGTGTTACATTTCCACTATCTTTTTTTAAAAGTAGTTTGTTTTTAATAACACAGAGACACAAATACACATACACACACGCGCGCGCGCCCGCGCGCGCAATGCAATAGTGCAATTGTGCAATAATTTATAAGTCTGACAAAGTTGTTAAACACACTTACCCATTAAAAGACTTTGAGGTGATAATGATGTTGCCATCTATTACTGTACAGTCTCGAAATTGTCTAATATTATGTCCGTCTACATAATCAGAACCCTGACGAGATATGTATTCACTTCCGTATCCGAGGCAAGCTGCACAGAAAGAGATAATTACCTTTCATTTTTTCGAATTCTTTTTCAGTTTTTTCTCTCGGCATTTTGAATGATTTCCAATATTAACAATTCAAAATGGTGTACATAGGTAAGTAAGTAGGTAGGTAGGTAGGCAGGTCGGTAGGCAAGTAAGTACATGTAGGTAGGTAGGAAGGTTGGTAGGTAGATAGTTAGGTAGGCAGGTAGGTGGGTAGGTAGGTAGATAGATAGATAGGTGGGTAGGTAGGTAGGTAGGTAGGTAGGTAGGTAGGTAGGTAGGTAGGTAGGTAGGTAGGTAGAATTAATACCAGTACTTACTTTTAGGACAAGGTCCTTTGCATTCTACACAGTTTCTTCCGTCATTGGCAATTTTTCCCTTTGGACATCTCGATACACATTTAATCTGGTCCACTAAAAAATGTTCTAAAAAGAGAATAAAAATCCCTACCACTCAATAATGTGTGAAATGACTGTCTGTTGTTAGATAGGCATCTGTAAATGCGCACTTTGGATTAGTAATAAAATTTACGTGTAAAATCCGGTTGTTTGGCAAAGCTATATAGAAACATGTGGTCCAGAACAAAATACTAATCTCATATAAACGCCATTAAGTAAAAGCCAATGCGATGTGCCGGAATTGAAATATAGCCCTTTAATTTATTGCTCGCTAAGCTGATTGTTACCCATCCCCTTTCTATGCTGTATACCTGGGTATCCTTAATTCCTAGTAATAATTAACTGTTCCACCGTTTGTCCAAGTTTGGCACTTTAACAGTAATCAGTACCTCTTAGGGTTATAATGACATTAACATTCGGGTCTTTATTAGAAACTCCAATGAATTTAAGTACATTTTCAAAATATGAAAAGTGGCAAAGTTCTTACACCACAACTCAGCACAGAACCAAAACCTGAACATACAGTGGTTGGGTTAAAAAACACTACATGAATACATAAAAACCTAAAGGATTCCTTGACCTGCAAGCAAATGAGTGCTGGTTGCATCATTTGTTCTTCTGCTCACTTAAGAAAAAAAATATACTTGCTGGACAACGATAATGCTAATTTCCATATAGCGCTTTTTCAACACGGTGCTCAAAGTTATCTTTGAAATGACCTATACCAGCACAAAGGCCCGCCACACCCTGAACTCTAGCATACAATACAATACAATCCATTTGTAAGCCCACATGAACAATGACAATGGCAAAATGCAAATCAATGACATTGCAACGTCTGTGCTAATAGGTTCCAATTATAGATGAATTGGTTGGACAACAAATGTAGAAGTGTTACTATAAGAAAATAATGACTGTCTAGTTTGCAGTATTTTAACTGTTATTATTTTTTGTAAATGTTAAGGAAATATATTCAAATTTAAAAGAGAGTAAATATTGATGGAATCTCCTACCTGGGCAGGTCTTGACACATTTCGAGCGATACTCATATTTACAATCCGGATTCGGAACATGCTGGAATGTAACTGGATTGTAAATATACAGATCCGGACATTTTTTCACACATTTTCCATCATCACGTAGGTGAGGACACTGCCAATGACAATAAGTATTTACAATTAATGAAAGTATGGAATTTATGAAATTTATTATTACGATTTTATCAAAATACCGAAACTACTAAAAGACAATGTTGCAATTTGACAGGAAAATATAGTAGAAGGCCAAATGTTATGAGATTGCAAAACTACCATGACTCTTTCACACAACAATGCATAGTTTGCATACCAAGACTACGGTCTTCAGATCAAAGAATATACTGTGTATTGTATATACCTTTATAAATATATTATCTTAGTGGCAAAATTGTTCAGTATTCTTCATTTGTCAACTCAGAGCGAATTTTCCAAATATTTCAAAGGTGCTGTGTCCTTTTTTTCTGTGGTTCACTGACATCCCTAGTTGTTTCTGTTGTTAATCCAAGAAATAGGAGATACCCTATATTGCAGGATACAGAACCACTTATCAGTGAAATGTAACAACAACAAAGCAGAACCAGTACCAATAAACTTTAGTACAAAACCGCATTGCATGACAGACTTCTGGATTATTGGCAAGACAAACAATACATGTAAACAATAATGGAACAAGAACACGGGCAGGTCAGAGAACCATTTTGGATTTTAAAAAAATGGATGAATAGCAGAACAGATAATATCCACTGTCATACAGCTGTCAGCAATGACATCTTAGACAACAACTACTAGTGTATCTATTATTAGCATACAAACAACAAAAACACTTCAGTGATAGCAGAGTTGAGAAATGAAGAATATTAAACATATTATAATATCAATATATTTTATACAATTTACCGTAATCCTATAAGTACGATTGGTTTTTACCTTCCATAAGGGAAGGTTATATTTTTTAGGGATAAAAGTTTGTGTGTGTGTGTGTGTGTGTGTGTGTGTGTGTGTGTGTGTTTGTGTGTGTGTGCGTCTGTCTGTCTGTCTGTCTGTCTGTCTGTCTGTCATCGTTTTCTCAAAAATGGCTCTCTCAATTCAAACGAAATTTGGTGCACATATTTTGTAGGCTAATGGCTACAACCACATGAATATTAATGAACCATTTACATAATGAATGGTTTCAATAATTCGGCCATGTCTGGTATATGTTCTGTGTCAACATGCCAACATATTTCTTAAAGACAGACAGTTACAAAAACAGAGACTGCAGAACACAACTGGATATACAAATACTCTATTTTCTCTATTTAGAAATTCTAGAATTAATATTTCAATAATCTAAACTTTACATACAGTACATTGCCCATATGAGAGCCCGTAACAGCCAAATTTACAGCTGGGATGACAACAGTTCCAACCGGGACAATATCCTATAGCAATAAAGAAGGACAAAAGACTGGTAAGCATCTCAATCTCAAAGTACAGACATTTACATTTGTAAACAGGACAAGATACTTTACTGGTAATTGTAATGACGAATTTATTAAAATCTATAGAACAAAAGCTGAAAATATGAATTTTTCTTATAACATAAATTCAGTCAACTCAAACATGCATCTGTCAAAATACAGCAATGACGAATGATGACGTGTATCCGTAGATCCTACTCGAATGTAGAGAGTTTGTGTAGGGCCTATGGTATACTTAAGTACCTTACACATAAATGTGATATGGCAAAAATATGCATGTGGTTGGGGGGGGGGCGTGTTTATGGAAAATGATTTTTTTCTGGGGATCACTTTGGATTGGGTCTGCAGGGGGTCAGTTGGAGAAAGCAATGGATGAATGATAATTTTCACAGCACGGATGTGGGGGGGGGGGTGTTTGTTTCCTCAAACTGACCCCTTAATTCCCCATCCCGCACCAATAATCAAAGCCAAAGTAAACCCCAGCAAAGACCCTGTTTTACACAACGACTGTTCGTCGTCATATGCATACATGTTGCCATATCACATGTATGTGTAAGGTATACATGGTCTTTTTAATTGCTGCTACTATAAAGCCATTTGACTGAACGTTGTTATTCAATAACATAAATTAATTTGCATAGATTGTCTCCCTCTATACGTATTAATCTAAGATCTATCAGTCTGAGGGTATCTCGGTACACATCATAATTCGACTCTTTACATGCAGTTTATATGACTTTCTATCAAAGGTAGTCTATACAAATGACGCGAAGCTTAAGAAACACATTGCTATATAGTGGTATATATACCTATTTATAGCTAGTACTAGTATCTTAGACTGTAGTAGTATGAAATATAACAGAAGTGTCGACTATCAAATACAATTATCAATATGCAATGTTTGTCTACAATTTTACCCCATTTTCAATGCTGTTACACTTACTGTAGTAATGCATTCAGATATTAAGCCAATATAATTTTTGATGAGGTGGATACAATGGTACATGTGGGGGTAGAGGTCGGGAGGGATGTATCCCCCTCCTGAAGTCGAAATGTTTGCAAATTACATTTATGCAGCGGTAGGGACAAAACACAGGTCAGTGTCAGGTCAGGTCAGGTATCGAAAGAACATTATATTTAGATTCTGTACATTTTCGATTAGTTGTCATCA
The DNA here is from genome assembly GCF_964340395.1 of Glandiceps talaboti. Classification (NCBI taxonomy): domain Eukaryota; kingdom Metazoa; phylum Hemichordata; class Enteropneusta; family Spengelidae; genus Glandiceps; species Glandiceps talaboti. The sequence continues at coordinate 28,372,005 of NC_135549.1, forward strand.
GATTATTTTTTCTCAGCAATTCAGCTTCAGTTATTTTTTTGTTTTAAATCGCCACGCTATTGGTGTCTTCTGTTCTGGGAATCACATTTTTCACATTGATTTCATATTCGTTCTTGTAGGTACATGTGCTGGATGCGTTCAAGTGCAGAAAACGTTTTGCCAATGCTTGGCCAGGGCCTGCGCGCAGGACATCTACACCCTCGCTTGAATGGTTGAATGGTGACTTTCTGTCTGATGACTGTAGTGAAAACTTCTGAAAAGCGATGAATGTTTTTAACACATACTATTTAGCTTGTATGTCACTGACTATCTCTTCTCAATTTCAAAAGCTTATTCCCCAACTAGCAACTCATTCCTGGACTTAAGGTATAGTTAGATTTGCCATGAAAACCAATAAATATTGCAAATAACTTAAAACAGACGACGAATCATTGGATCCGAATGTGAGTCCAAAAATAACATTCTGTCGATGCGTGACCTGACCTGACCCGACCTGTACCTGCATTTCATACCGACTGGTGTCATTATACCGAGTCCTATAACGCGGACGAGTGTGTCAGAGTTTTTCTGTCTTTCTTTTTCCAAACCCGTGAAGTGACAGTATCCTCATCAGTGTATTTTTAGCTTATATGATACTGTCCAAATCTTAGTTTAATATTAGTAATGGACCAAGGGAATTTATTACAGTTTTGGCATTTGCTTTGACAAAATATCAGTCATCTGTCGACGTCGTTGCATTCATGCACTGGAGTGTCAAATAATCTAATTAATGTACCTTCACTTACGTGGAAGGTAAAGAAAAAGATAAGCAATTATTTTTCTAATTATTTCTGTTATAATAATGTGAGTGTGACTTCATACATTAGCTATCCAACAAAGTTCTCACATCACTTTATACGTCATTGTAATTATTTCCCCTGGTGTAGACCAAAAATAGCACAGTGGCCATCTACAGATCCTCATTACAACTCCCTGGGTAGCACAATAGGGTCCCATATTATACAGCTGGGTTGACTGGGGCTCACTCGTGGTTGAGGCCTCCCCCCCCCCCGGTCCCCAGCCAGCTAAGGAATGACCAGTCCGTCAATAAGTAAAGGTCAAGGTTTGTCAAGCGTTTTCCCACGAACGTTTCTACTTGTTTACGACCTGACCAAGGGACTATTTCTAATAAATGAGTGTCCCATGGCAACATGACATGTCCCCCCATAAAATTACCGATATAATGAGTCAGCGGTAAGTCACACTGTTTACTTTATAAATGTTTATAGGTGTACAGCGATCCATTCCCTCTATAAAAACATTGACTTTATGTAACATATTAAATACATATATGTATAAATAACAGCCATCTCTTTATCACAGTAGTTTGACAAATCCAGTTCGATTCATGTTGATTTGTCGAGTTCTTGACTGTATTATTAATTAGAGTGTTTAAATCATCGTGAAAAAGAAAATATACCATTAATCACGAGATCCATTACCGACGCAGTACAGAAAAAATAGCGCCAATTGCGTTGTAGCACAACTGTGCACTATCTTTGTCTATGTTAATCTTGTTGCCTAACCAGTCCTGTTGTTAACTATACCATATATGGTGGCATTTGGCTGTTACTATGGGTATGCTAGGCATATTTGCATTCACCTTTTGGACTTTTACCCACTTGCCTAACTATCCCTGTTTTTATTTTGGCGATATACACCATCATTTGACTGTTGCTATGGGTGTGGCCTTGGTGCTAAGCATATTTGCATACATTTTTTGAATGTTTATTCAATTGTCTATTAATTCCTGTTATCTTTGCAATAGACACCACCATTGCTTGTTGCTATGAGCGTGGTCTTGTTGCTAGGCATATTTGTATACATGTTTTGAATGATTATTCCCTTGAATTAATTAATTGAATTAATGTCTTATTATCTTTACAACGCACTTCATCTTTGGCTGTTGCTATGGGTATGGTCTTCTTGCTTGTCATATTTGCATACATTTTTAAAAGTCACTACCCATCCCTGTTATCTTTGTAATATGTATCATCATTTCACTGTTGGTAAGGGCATTGTCATGGTTGCTAGGGCCAGTTCTGTCAATATGTTTTGTACAGTAACTGCAGAATAACACCTCCAGAAGCATTCTCACCCATTTCCAGCCCCATTCCCATATAGTTTTTGAGATATAAGTTTCTGACCAAAATTGAGATTTGTAGATCTAATTTGCATATCGCTGATAGAATGATCATGTTGTGCATTTACGTTCATTTACACATCCCCAGGTGCATCCCATTAAATTTCAGCTCAATCTGCTCAGAAATTTAGGAATAATAGATTATTGACAAAAAGACATATTTTTAGGCCTAATTTGCATAATACTGATGAGATCATTACATTTCTTAATCTAAACACCCATAAGCACGTTCCCACCAAATTTCAGACAGATCTGCTCAGTAGTTTTTGAGTTTAAGTTTTTTGACGAAAAATCACAATTTTGGACCCAATTTACACACCGGTGCTAAAATCATTTTGATTTGAACAATTTCCCAACTAGACACCCAAGGTAATATACCAACCAAATATCATGGCGATTGGTCTAGCTGTTTTTGACTTTAAGTCTTTTACAGACAGACTGACAGACAGACAGACAGACAGACAGTGTTCCATGTCTCTAGCACTACTGAACCTAAGAAGTTCAGTTGTGCTAAAAAAAAAAGAAAAAAAGACGACACTGAAAATGTTCAGATGAAACTTTTCCCACCGAGTTCATCCAGTTAAAGTTAGACTTCATATTCAACCACTGAAATGCCTATGTTTGCTAGTCCTTCAAAGATCTCCGATGAACTGCCAGCGAGCTGAACATACTGCCGATACGATGAAAAGTGTATTTTTAACATACTATTTGTGTTTCATTGTTGTGTATTTACTATACCCAAATGGAGTTTAAGTTGTACTTACTGCTACGTCCACCTGACATCCATGCCCTGGTCTCTAACAGAAGAAGACCATGCACGAACAAAAGTATCAATGGTTTTCTTCCCATCATAACAGCCTGTTCGACACCACTTGTTTTGTATAAGCAAATGATGCCAAGACTGACGGTGGATATCATTAAAGTATCAATCAAGGGACAAAATTTGGACGTTACCCAATTACAGAGGGCGCTCATATCATTCCACATTGCAAACAACAACATTGTAAAAAGCAAAATGAAAACTGGTCCACTCACTATCAACGATTTTATTGTTCTCACTCCTGATGCCAGCATTATATGGGCATTATTCAAGAGATGTAAAGCACCCAAGATTATTCATTTCCCAGAATGTCTCACCCAGTGTTCAGCAGCTCTCTTTAAAGCCAAATATGGCAATTTATGTCATGACCTGACATGAGAGTTTTAGTGTTCCTGTGCGCATTACACTCAGCTATGACAACACGAGTCAGACTGATACTATCTAACCTGAAATGCAAACTAAGCAATCACAGGAATTTGGAGGTCCTAGATTAGCTGTGTTTGAAAATGTAGGTTCCCCAACCATCATACAAATCAGAGCGGAGACAGTTATTTATGGCCATTCTCATTCCCTGACTATGATTTGCCCTACTTTAAGGTAGCGGTAAAGGCTAGGGCGTCAGTTTAAATTGTATATAAAAACCTCGAAGAAGTCGCCAGAAACAATTTTGCACACACACACACACACACACACACACACACACACACACACACACACACACACACACACACCATTCACATTTAGAGGTGCTGTCACATGGAGTAAATATTGCAAATTAGAACGTTTTCTGTGGGGGGGGGGGGTGGCTTGATACGGACTCTCCGAGAGTAATTAGTCGGGATTTTTTTTCTGCTTACATTCTCTTCAGTTAGTTGTCATGGGTTCGAACTGCCCATTTGCCACCTTCTTTCAAATTCGAATTTGGCAAAACTATATTTTACGTCATTAGTAATAGTGGCGAAAGAAAAATCGTCACTCGATCTGACAGTGTGTACACAACAAAAATTACTGCATCCATACCTTATTGTATATGAAGTCTCATGACCTACGAAATGGTGGTGTGAAAAAATACCTACTTGACGGCATTTTGAAACACCACTTTAAAACCAATTTGCAAACGAAATCATCAAAATATTTCATCATGTGGGACACATTAGTCACTTTTTGACACTATTAGGTGAATTGGCTGCAAAATAACTTCACGATCACAAGTTAAGACTATGGGCGTCAGTCTAAGTACGGTACTTAACCGTACTTACAAATTAGGTATTGCTCGTGTTCAAAATAGATTTCTCAACGATTTTCTATCCACACCCTTTGAAAATATGAACGGTTATTAAAAGATGTTTGATGATGTATTTAAAATCCGTCTGTATTTACCGAAAACACAGTTGGGCTAGACTCGTCGCGACGTCAGTCGCCAACATATATCAAGCGAGGTATGCTCCCACGCACATGTACAATGTACACCCGATCGGGCCTGCGGGTACTACTGCGAGTTGCTCCGAAGTCATGCGTACAACTAAGTAATAGCGATATACCAGTCAAGTCAAGTGTCTGGCTAGTGATAAATTTGTTTGTCAATGACGTCTGTCGATATCAATATCATTTAAACTATTCTTTGATAACAATAACAAACATTGAATCACATTCGTGAAAAATTCAAAACGTTTAGGATATATTTTATCATGTTTTTCTCAGTGAAGTGAATGTTAACAACAGCTATTTTCAGATAATTATGTAATACGTGTATGTGGACAAGGGCACATACGTCATGTCAGCAAAGACACGATCATAAAAAAAAACTAACTAATTTGACAAAAGACATGTTTATTTTGTACAAAACTGGGGAATCAAAATCATGATCTTACTGCATGTATCGAACTAAGTTCAATGTAACGCATACTGCTTGCGGACTATATGTTAGAGTTTCTCTTTCGCTTCAAGTTCCAGAGCACGTATAGTTTGTGAACACGGTGTCTCGAAAGTAGCAGCAACTTTTTTACCGAAATTTAGAGTTTTAAATATTCATGAAAAGTAATCGAAGATGGATATCAACAAAATTCAACATGGGAAGTTAGAAAATGTTATTAGGAATATATAAATGAAAAGAAAAGAAGGTTATGACAAAATACTATATATATATATATATATATATATATATATATATATATATATATATATATATATATATATATATATATATATATATATATATATATATATATAAATGTTTTTCTCATTAACTAGTGTCATATTTCATCAATAAAGTAGAAACACAAAATAATAGTAGTCTTGAAAGAATCATATCAAGAAGCTTGGGTGTTTGCGGCAAGTTTTTGCAGCAGGTTTGGTTGCAATATCTTTATTCTACAATGTTTAATAATGTTTTAATACAACAAAGGAATGGGAAAAAATAACCTTAACCCTAATTACTGAAAATCATTAATTATTCAAATTATTAATTGAAAGTGAAAGCCTTGTAGCCAAAGTTCATAGCCAATGTGCGTATCGTTATGGTTGATATATGTACCAAATTATGTGAAATGTGAAGAATGCATCATTAAAATATAGCTTAATAACCAAAAAATCAGTAATTATGCAAATTATTTATTAAAACTAAATACTACGCCAAGTACCTTTATATGACGTGCAATTTCGTATGGTTGATGTGTGTACCAAATATTGCGGCGTTTGAATAATGCGTTCTTAAAAAAATAGTACAATTACTATGGATGTTTACCGAAATCTAATTAGTCCTTGTCATAACCATAGGAAAGATGTGTAGCAAGTTTCATTAGAATCGATGCAGTAGCTTTTGAGCTATCATGCTCACAGATAGATGATCGGACGGGTGGACGGACAGACACACACACACTGGCAGACAGACAGACAGACAGACAGACAGACAGACAGACAGACAGACAGACAGACAGACAGACAGACAGAAATATAACATAAATTCCCCTTAAAGAAGGTTAAAATGATAGAAGCCTGTCTAAAATACCAATGCTCACATTACTCTTTCTAGTTCATAGTTTATCCTGTCACTATATTTGTTCGAATTGCTCTGTGGAGGTACCCTGGGTGACAGAATGTCGAGCAATTTCGTCATAAATTTGAACCGTAAAAGTGAACTATTTGTAACAGAAAAGGTCCTCAACACGTGGCTTTTAATTTATGTGAGTGAACTCACCTTGTGACACATGTAAAAGTGTTGTTGTTTTCTCTATACATACTTTGATTGGTCAATTGATTGTACATGCATGGTTGTGTTCACCCGTAATGGGGTTGTGAAAAAAAACGTATCTATGCTGATTTGGAGTTTGCTGACTTTGATGCATTGCTGTGAAGCAAATCAATGCTGGTGTTCTAAATGAACCTGTTTCGTCCTTGAAACGATTTGATCTGTTTGAAAGGTCCTCCTATATAACAGTTGTCTGCACCTTATCTCCCCATCAAGTGGCATTAATCAATTTGAATTAATAAAACTGCCTCCTTGGTGACACATCCTGGTTTGATAAACATTCTGGTTTGATAAACATCCTGGTTTGACCAGGGGAAAAATGTTTTGGAAAAATACCTTTTGTAAACAAAATGCTAATGACTTGAAGACCAATTAGTCAATAGGTTATACCACAGTTCGATTGTCGCACTAGGTGCATATTTTCATGTTTACCTGAATTGTTGAAGTGTAGAGGAATCAGAGTGAAACTCTACCCAGCTTTTGAACGTATTTATGTAAACCTAAATGAAACATTGCAACACAGTAACATTTACTTTTCTCATTTGCATTGTTGCGATAATATGTTATTTTTACCTCCCGTAAAGGTACGGGAGGTATGAAAAGGGGAATGTCTGTCTGTGTGTCCGTCTGTCTGTCTTTTTGTCTGTCTGTCTGTGTGTCCGTGTCATCATTTTCTAAAAATCGGCTTGCTCAATTGTAATGAAATTTGGAATATATAATCTTTAGGGTAATTATGTTTTGAGCCAGATCCGTTAATGTTTAATTAGAGAAAGTTGCATATTAATGAAATCAACTAATTAAGCAATATCGTAAGACTGCATACTTTAATTTCAATAAAAACTTGTACATTCATCAAACATAAGAAAGTACATTTATCCTATAAATGTACTTTAATGTGTGTATGTCTGTATGTATGCCAGTGTGTGTCCGCCTGTCCGTCCACCCGTCTGACCATCTATCTGTGAGCATGATAGTACTTTAAAGTGTTAAGACAATATGAATTAATATAATTTCACTATATGAATTTGAGTAAACTTGGAAGGCTGCCCTCAGCGGCCGGTCGCTGTCATTGCTGTTGGTTTAATGTTATGATTAGTCTTGCTGCTAGACATTCTTTCTTTCTTTCTATAACTATAAGCGAACGAAGTTCGCATGTGCTCGGATGTTCCATCCTCGATAGCGTTGTTCGGCTGTGTGTCGTATTTTATCGGAAGAACATCCGAGGGCTAGCTGATAGACTATGTTATGATATGGAATCTAGTCTGCCCGAATTAGTGGTTCGAGCAGACCAAATCCGAAACATTTGGTGCGTATACAAATACTATAAATGTTTTAGATCGCCCCTTTGGCTCTAGTGCATCTGCATTTCAATTGAGTTATACCTTTACGAAGTTCAATGCAATGAAGACAAATGCGTATGCATGAACCATGCGTAAGTGTAATGGCAAGATGGCGTCCATGACACGATCATGTCGATTGTATATATTGTAGATAGTGTTTGCTGTGATTTTGGGGTTTCTACTTCTGTGTTTGTGACATTGAATTTGGTATGAACTAAATCCTACAATTCCTACAATGTAAACACAAATAGAAGCGATTCACATCTAAATTGCAAAGTTGACTGGGTTTTCTGCTAAATTACGCCTTACTTGGCATAAAATTGAACATACTCTAACCCTAGTCCTGCTTGTATACGGAGTGCGTCGTCCCTTTGTTCTCTTCGTTGAGGGTCAGTAATGGAGACGTGTCAGCATCACTAGTTTTCACCCAACATTTTCTTGGTTATATTTAGATCTGTATTGCATAAAACACTCTTTAACAAAACGAATCCTAGTGTATTCTAACGGGAGGAATTCAGTTTACATCTGATTTACGAATAAATGCACGCCTTCTGGCAGCAAACTCGACCTTATTAGTATCGACAGATTTATATTAAAACAATGAAAGAAGATTTTTCATTGTAATCGAAGAAAAGATCGTCTCCAGCAAGAATAGCTGGTGATTTCACCTGGAAGTTGAAGCAGACCTGGTTTGACCGACGATATCCCCATGCATGCTTTCAGAAACAGAAATGCACAAGTACCAAATGAAGTAAAAACAAAATTTAAAATTTTGAAATAGTGAAGAGATCATATGATTGCCAGCGGATGCGATCTTATGGCCAACTACAACATGTAACGTGAGGTTTTTATAGAACATTGTAGCATAGCTCTCACTGTCGTAGGAGTTTTAATAAAGGCCAACAAAAGAGAAGGAATTGCTACTGGTCACTGCACATCACTGAAATGCCCCTACTTCGATCTTTTTTTCCTGTGCTTTCCAGCCAATGCAGTCTGCAGATCCACGGGAAAAACACAAAATAACTTTACCTATGTTAATTGTGGCCACTTTAATACCAAAATATGCCAATAACTTTTAAAACTGACAGCTACATCAATGATATTTGCAGGACAGATGTGCTTAGGTATCACAAATGTATGTACCAAACTATATTGAATTTGAAGTGTGCATCCTTGATATATTGCTCATTATATATTCATGGAATGTTTACATCTTCAAAATTTCGTTTGAATTGAGTGAGCCGTTTTGGAGGAAACAATGACACAGACAGATACACACAGACACACACATACAGACACACACAGACTTTTCACCCACTAATACATCTCTTCCTTATGGAAGAAAATAATTGCTAAAATTGAAAATGACTAATACAGTGGCCCCTCAACAATTTGTGCCATGGTGACTCACAGTATAAATTTGGCGTAACAAACATGAATAGTCTCCCACCAAGTCACGAGTTGCTGAGAAAAATTCGAAAATATCATTTCTGATGAAAAATACCTTTAAAAATCACTGAAAGTAGAAAATTACTCATACCAATTTCGCATGATCAACCTTAATAGCCTTTCCCAAAGAGACATGCACACGAAATAACAAAGCATTCTGTCTATCAAGATTGAAAAAAAAAGGTGAACACAGAAAAATTAATGGGACATATTTTTATGTAAGTATATATATGTCAGCATTTTTTTTATTTTTTGGATACATGTAATATAGAAAGGAAATACACCACACATACATTACTTTTGGGGCTGATATCATACGGAGTTCATTCAAGTGTCTACTCTTACATGTAAATGATACTATGTGACTTTTCTGCCGAGTCATCGACCTTACCCTTCAAGAACAATTACTAAATTGCATAACTCAGAAAAAATGTAACACATAGAGTCTCCATCCACGTCTCTACACCTAAATTATCGGGTTCTCTGTTTAGACCATGACCTGTGCCCGAGACCTTGACTTTGAGGGTCAATTTAGTGAAATCTATCTGCAGCATGCAGTCATGCATCACATTGCTGTTTATGTTACTCATTTACTGAATAGTGGTCTTACTCGATTGTAAATAGCCATGTGTTGTACAGAAGGATCTTTCTACTTCTAGTCGTAGTGCATTTCTATGTAATCCTGGGTTTTACCGTCTGGTTTCACATTTAACATATAAAACAACAAATTCAATTTAATTGTATTTATTAATTAGTTTAGTAACAAAATATGTTGGCTTGAATTAATACTGGGTGTGGGCGTTAGGTGTAGACAAACAGAGCCGTTTCTACGAAAACGGCCACCTCTATTTGCTAAGAAACATGTCATGCCGAGTATGATTCACCACTTTAAAGATGAAAAGAAGCAGATGCGGGCGATCTACGGGACGAGACCAATAGTTCAAGGGGGGACAAGAAACTTAATTATTTTACGGGGGGCGGGGTTGAACCATGGACCTGTTTTGTACCCCTAAATGGCCATATTACTAAAAAAAAATAATTGAGAAATGAGGGTCTGAGGCCTAAATGGAAGAACTATTTAGAACTATTAATGTCGCTCCTAATATTCTGTATAAAATCTGATATCATACTTAGCGACCAATACCTATATTATTCATGTCGAATAATGCGTCATTGTAGGTAAGTGCGGTTTAAACATTGAAAATTAACATGGCTGTGAATTTAATGAATAACTCACAGACACTATCCAAATGAATATCCATGCAGTAAAAATTGGTGTTAAGTCGAACGGAATGTCTGCGTATTACAGTTTTTGAGGTATGCAGCAAATATTGATTTTATGTACCAACATTGCCCTCAATTCATCAAATTGACGTGCATATGTCCCACGTGATATGTCATCTTTGTATTAGGTTTGACATAAATCAGATATTGCATGTCTGCGTGATGACGTATTACGGACAGACGAAGCCCATTGTAATAGCAACCCCGGGGGACTAAACAAAATCAAAATGTAGTTAGGATAGTGGATTCGAACAATCGCACATTTCTGTGATACTGCCAAATCGTTGAAGTGGGCCCTTCCTTCACGATTTTTTTAAAACAAGAAATATTAATTGCAGGAATGATGTTGATCTTTCGAGAAGCAATAATTATTTGTAACCTAATATGGATATGCAATAATAAGCCTGTCAAATATTAAATGATCAGACTGTTAAACTCTTAAAGGATTAATGTGAAGCTGGTACAAACTGTCAACATCATTTGCTGAGAAGTTAAGGTCCAGTCGTATCATATCATTTGACAATGCACGTGTTATATTATAAATTAACATTAGGAATGATTAACGTAATGCTTATGCATATTAATGCTAACAATGGGAGGTTCCATAAGCCTCGGGGACAAAGGGGGAAATCCCATTTGAGCAGTTGTCAACTACGTAATCTTTATGTTATTTAGCATCGTGTGGCATCTGATATTTTCATTGTATGCAAAGAACACATCCGTATCATTTCAACTGAAGACCGTGCGCATTTAGTAACCGTAAACAAATGTGACATACCACCCAGTCATGACTTTGTACGAAAAAGCAGAGAAATTCTACAGCAACGCTTTTGAGAAATATGGTGTCTTTCTCGCACGCTACCCCTGGACAGTCCTAATCATATCTTTGACTGCGACAGCTGTTCTTGGGGTCGGTCTTGTTTTCCAAGAGTACGAACGAAACATGGAATACCTGTACACGCCTGAGAATAGTCAAGCAGACATAGACAGAGATCGAGTTAAAGCGCTCTTTGAAGACCGGAGTGCCACAGACTTTTATGTCCATCAAATGGCAACACTTGGGGTGTATGGTGAGATATACCTGCTTGCTCCTGCGAAAGGAGATAACGTTTTGACATCACCAATTCTGACAGACCTCTTGGCACTTGACAGCATCATAATCGACGTAACAGAGACAGTAGATGGGCAGTTGTACACGTATTCTGACTTATGCGCTCGGAGGAATGGCGAATGTGTTGTAGAGGGGATACTGAATCTTATCAATGATACAGATATTGACAGCTTCCTTGCAAATCCGTTGCCTTATCCAACAGCGATTGGTTTGAATGGCGAACCGGTAAACATCGACAGAATATTGGGAGGTATAGTGACGAGTCCTGATGGTTCATACATAGAAAGCGCTGAAATACTGAGAGTAAGGTATCATCTTATCGAAGGTGATAACATGAGACGTGAGGCTTTGCTGTGGGAAAGGGCTCTCCTAGACAAGATGAGTACAGTCGAAACAAATAACTCTGAATTCTTTTACTCCGTATCAGAAAGTTTAAACTACGAACTTGACGAGGGCACAGATGCCGATATTGTCTACTTTGTCATCACTTTCGTTTTGATGATAACATATGCAAACTTTGTGTGCAGTACCTGGAACTGTGTAACAACCCGACTTATCCTTTCAAGTATGGGTGTCTTGGCAGCTGCGTTCGCAATTCTTGGTTCTTTTGGGTTTTGTGGCTATATTGGTGTAACTAATCTGAATATAGTTGGTGTTATGCCGTATCTGATCATAGGTAAGTGTAAACAATGTGGAATTGTGTGCTCAGACCAAAATAAATGTTTGGTTCCGGTGACCCACCCAACCTAGTTTTCTAATGCCACCCTAATGTTTTTTTTAGGTAATTAGAAATTTGTTTTCAAAAAGTTGCAAAAAACTGCAAAGTCGCGCGAGAAGCAGAGAGATTTGAAAACGTCGTCGCCTCGTGTGATCAGAACAACATTAATAATGATGGTGGTGGTGGTGGAATACAGCGTACCACACGGTGTCTTCTGCATATCACACAGAAAGTATGGTCACATCAATGAGAAGTCTCGTTTGACCTCTGTATTATAAAATGTGTACAGAACATTTAAACAGATCCTCGAAGATACAAAAAATTCTTGTTTTCAAATGGCCGTTATGGGAAACATGCATGTTTTTGGCCCCATTTGTATTTGAAATGTATATTCTGTCGTTAGTCTCGGGTTGACAATATCGAAAAAGTTACAATATGGATAAATTAGTGTAGATGGATAAACACGAAAACAAGACATGTTTTAACTGCGAACACTCGAATATTATGTATATAACTGGTGTGAAATGATAAAAGTGACTCAAATACAAAAATGCATACTAATTATAAGTTCACGCAACAGAAATTTGAATAGTGATTTGTCTGTTTCTGTCTTCACTTTTACAACTTAATCTATCTGAGAGTAACCCTTATAGAAATTCTTTACATCACAAGTTATGACCCGAAGATCATAAGCCTTAGAGGTTGGCTACGATTGTGTATTAGGAAGCAATAAGCGATTCACATGGAAATGTTTATGGAAGTATTACCATTCATACATTGAAAATTCACTTGTTCTACCCACTGGTACTTGTAAGGTGACCTTCACAATTAAGAAGATGAGAGCAGATTTGGTAACAACGACTATGCTAATTAGTTCGCATAATAGCGCTATACCTGAGTTTTATAGACCCTGTTGTGCCGTTGAATAGTTGTTGTTGTTGTTGTTGTAATTAACAAAGAAAACTAAATCTAAGTGGTCAACCTTTACTCATCGAGTTCATGTAAAACAAAATTAATAATCCAAGGTAGTTCTTGTTGGTAGTTTCATAAACACGCTAGTAAACTCGAGTCTCTTTCTATTTAACAGCAATCGGAGTTGATGATATGTTTCTGCTGATGGCCGGCTGGCATGAGAGTAAACCGGATGCAACTCCAGAAAGACGTATAGCGACTGCATTTGGCATCGCCGGTGTATCGATAACCATCACATCACTAACAGACTTGCTAGCATTCAGCATTGGATCGGCGAATGTTTTTCCTAGTGTCCGAAACTTTTGCATCTACACAGGTAATTTTTATACAAATGTTTTCTAAAATTGTCTATGAACGTCTTCCAGCAATATTTGCGTTTTATTTATTATTTATTTATTTATTTATTTATTTATTTATTTATTTATTAAAGGTGTCTACAGGTAAACCAAATTATAGGAACATTTTTTTTGTATTAATGTGTCGGGAAAACTGGAGTGCCCGTAGAAAACGCATGTCGTTCAATAGCGTCCAACAACGTAACTGAACCAGAATTCAAAGCCAAATTGGCTGCGATTGTAGTATTCTCAATGGAAATTTTATGGACAATAGTCCCCCCCCCCTTTCCACCCCCTCCTAAAATATATACATATCAATAAGACAAATAACTTTATTTCACTTTTTACCTTAATCTGAAAATGGCAACATACTATTAAGCCAGCATATCAAAGAGAAATTTAGTGTTATAATAAGCCATTGACATTGAAACAGTTGGGACCAAATTTCATTCAATTTGACCTTTTGTTTGGCATTCACCATTTTTCATATTTCGCTCTACTTGCAGCATGTGCAGTTTTTTGGTGCTATATCATGCAGTGTACATTCTTTGGCAGTAACCTGGTTTTCCATACTCGACGTGTAAGAGCAAACCGTCATTGCATGACCTGCCAAGAAGTGCCACCTGATGAAGAAATGGAGGGAAAATCAAGTCTTTACATTTGTTGCTGTAGAGGCAAAAAAGTTGATGCAACATCCATAAATGATGAATCGGTCTTTGAGAGATTGCCCAGAAAGTATCTCCCAAAGATTGTCCTTTACACACCGATTAAGATATGCATTATTCTTGCTTTTTGTGCATATCTCGGTGTAGCGATCTGGGGATGTACCCTACTTGAAGAAGGGCTGATTCTCAGCAATCTTGTTCCTCCAAGTTCCTATCTTTATCCATACTTACATCTTCAGGTCGAGTACTTCAACGATGACGGCCCAATTGTCTACTCTGTTATTGACGAACCAGTTGCCTACTGGACACCAGAAATACAAACACAGATCAATGATTTGTTGATATCATTCACAGAAGATGATTTCTTCAAGGATGATTTTCGGCTGTCCTGGATTGATAGCTTTGCACTGTCAAGGAATGGTTCACTTCCCACAAACGAGATTGATTTCATAGATGCCCTCCAAAATGAGTTCCTCCCAACCTACCCCATGTTTTTGGGAGATTTGAGCATCACTGGGAGTGACATAATTGCATCCAGGGTGTATGTGCAGGCAGAAGGTCAAGAAAGTACCTATTTAGAAGGTCAAATGATGCTGAAGTCTCGAGAACTTGCTGCTGACTCCCCATTACCAGCCTTTGCATACACCGGGGCTTTCATTTATTATGAACAATATGTACAGGTCCTCCCAAGTACACTACTTACACTTTCTATGGCTGTTCTTGCCACATTTCTTGTTTGCCTAATATTTATGGCCAACCTTCTTTGTGTAATATACATGACCATTGCTGTGGTCATGATACTGGTCGGGATTTTAGGTTACATGCCTTTCTGGGACTTATCTCTCAGCTCTATCACAATGACCCATCTCATTATGAGCGTTGGTTTTTCAGTTGATTTTTCGGCACACATTTGTCATGCTTTCCTGAAGGCCGAGGGCAAAGACAGAAATTCTCGTGTCGCCGTTGCCTTATCCCGTGCTGGTGTCCCCGTTCTAAATGCCGGTATTTCGTCCTTTATTGGCGTAATTGTTCTTGTCTTTGCTGAGTCGTACGTTTTCATCTCGTTCTTTCGAATTATGTTCCTAGTGGTTGTGTTTTCTGTTTGCCATGCTCTGTTTTTGATGCCTGTTGTCTTGTCATTCATTGGCCCATCGAAGCCTGAGTCAAAGCCAACCAGTGAAATCAATTTCGAAAATGGAAAAGTTTGTCCAGAGAAAGTGGAGCCAGGTGATGGAGAGACCGATCCTAAAGTTTCACATGTATCGATCCAAACCAATAGTGAGTGCCTAGATGAAAAAGATGTTCCATTTAAACCACTGGGCAATGAATCAAGTTATACCAAAGAGGAACACCAGCAGCAATATTCATTTAATGACGTTGAGACACATGATCACGTCAACCGTGGATTTGATATGCCGAATTAGAGTTATTAGCAGATATGCTTAGAACACCAATACATGTAATAACATATTAAAATACGGTGTATCGATTACTCTTCGAAGCAATGCAAATAGATAAGGAACGGAACTGTTTCGGGTCCCGCTCTCTTTTCCTTCTCTTGCGTACAAACGTCAATCAGTGTAAAAATATATCTGCAAAAATATTCGAACAATTTTTTTTCTTGTGTCATATCCTTTTATGCTGGAGCAAAAAAAAAATGTTTGCAATATGAAAAAATGTAACAATTGAATAGTAAGTACAAAAATTGACGAATTTAATTTTATTTTATTGTGCATTGTTGATGACACATAAATTGATGTGATTCTGCCTCCATTTGTGTATGTTTATCCCGAACATTATATTTATTCAGTATGTCCAGACAGCCTGTCTCTCTGGTTAGTTGTTATAGTATCGTGAATGGGTGGCTTCTTTTGGGCAACGTAAAGCGTTACATTCGAACAAAGTGACGGACTTATAGCAGTAGCAATGATTTGATTCTGATTAGATAAATTGTATGAGTTTCCTGTAACATCATTTAATTTGTTGAGGGCCCATAAATTTGACGTTTGAATGTGTGAAATGGATTTTGTTTTAGAAAATTTTGGCGAATTTTGGATAAAGAAAAAATCGCTCTAAAGAATTGAAAATTGTCAGCCATGCCCCAACAATTATCTGATCCATTAGTAAGTTTGCTGTAAGATGGGACTTCTTCAATCATGAAAGATTGTCGAACTGTTTTGTGACTTTGTTGATGTTTTTATTTAGCTTTATTTTGCATTTCGATTTTTCCTGCACAGTTTGGATTTGCAAGGTAACAATTACCAAGAAACTTTCTCATTTTCTCTTGTGGTGTTAACCTATAGCTAGACGGCTTCCTTGATTAAGTATTTGTATATAACGTTACTTTGATAACTGTAACAAACAGAAATAAAATACTAGTAATGAATATCAAATTCTCGTGTCAATGGGTTTACCTTTGTGAATGCTTGGAATAGCAGTATACAATTTTTTTTTACTTTTAGTACCGAATGGGCACAACTTTAGACAACATTTCCTGATGAGAAACTTTTTTTTTTTCTTTTTAGTGGCCTACAAAAATATTCCAATAACTTATTCAAACTTAAAGCTACATCAATAATATAACTAACGTAAATGTAAGTTTTAAAGGAGTTTCCCATGTCACATAAAAATGGGCCCATAACATTGGCATAGGGACATTAATATTGCATGTACACTAAAGTCACCGGTATGTTAGATAATTTTAGGTGGTCATACCTAGTGTATAACAGAAACTGGAATCTGAAATCCAGGCCGAAGAAACTGACCGGTCCCTAAGGGAGGTATCTTTGCAGTTGGTATGCGTCACAGTTTGCATTGATTAAGTGAAAGTCTTCCATGGCAGAAGTACCTCAATGTCATGGTTGTGTCTGTATTTGTATTTGTATGGTACTATTGGGGAAAGCTTTCACTACAAATGTCAAATAGATATTGTTCATTGATTTAGTATCGCTGAAACATGTACAGGTCAATTTCTTCGTATCTTCGTATCAATTCTTTGACACCTATTAAACTTGCCGTGTATTTACTACATGATACAACTTTTTCTTATTTTCTATAGAGAGAGAGAGAGAGAGAGAGAGAGAGAGAGAGAGAGAGAGAGAGAGAGAGAGAGAGAGAGAGAGAGAGAGAGAGAGAGAGAGAGAGAGAGAGGGGAGAGGGGGGAGGAGAGAGATGGAGACAGACAGACAGACAGACAGACGGACAGACAGACAGACAGACAGACAGACAGACAGACAGACAGACACAGATACAGTGACAGACAGACAGACAGACGGACGGACGGACGGACGGACGGACAGACAGACAGACAGACAGGGGAAGGCATGCATAAATACATTCACATAGCTTTCATCCACCTCATTACTGAAGATAGGTGTTAAAGGTTATTGCGGCGAAGGTGTGAGAAATTTTTTAATGATTGTATTCTCTGTAAACGACCGCTCCTGAGGTTTAATTTGATTCAAATCATGAGCCAACCCCTCCTTTCAGTCCATCAGAATCGTCATGCCCCCCCCCCTCTTTGAACCCTGAGTTTTTTTCATGCCCTCCTCTCCCCAATTTCTGCCCCCCCCCCCAACCTGCCGTAAATTCTGACCCCGGCCTAGGTCAAGATATGTTATTTCATGCTGAGAACATTCAAACGAAAATTGAATGTGGATACATTTAGTTTATTTTTGTGATAAAACTACGTAGTTCTTGTTTTCTTCCATCATATATCATGAATATATCGACTCTGAATATAACCCAGAGTGTTATTCCTTTATGTGTTTAGCAACAAAGGATTGCCCTTGTCAAATTTGAAAGACATAAAAAGATCCGACTTCATATCGCTATGACTAGTTTATTAGATCATCAGCCAAACAGAACAGCACACAAGTAAACAAAACAAAAGTATATTATTCGTTGTGTGCAACTACTTCCTCTGTTTTAACATGCGCTCAAGAATTCGAAGCTTTACTTCTCCCCGGTCGATCACCGTTGTCATTCCTAGCTTACTAATTAGAATCTGAAGAAACCTTGCATGAAGAAATATGACGTAGGTCATGACGCGTCGTGACGTAGTTGGGTTGACGATCAACCATACGAAGGGGTACCAAGTACTTCAACTATGTACACCAGTTTTGGTAGTAGATTGGTTCATCGTCAAGAGTTTGACCTATCATTCGACTATCATTCCTGCATTTCTGATCATTAATTGAAGACATTGACTTATCACTTGACATTCCTGACTTGTCATTTGACGCACCTGACTTATCACTTGACGTACATGACTTGTCATTTGACGTTCCTGACTTGTCATTTGACGCACCTGACTTATCACTTGACGTTCCTGACTTGTCATTTGACGCACCTGACATCACTTGACGTTCCTGACTTGTCATTTGACGCACCTGACATCACTTGACGTTCCTGACTTGTCATTTGACGTTCCTGACTTGTCATTTGACGCACCTGATGACTTATCACTTGACGTTCCCGACTTGGCATTTGACGCACCTGAGATGTTCCTGACTTGTCATTTGACGCACCTCATCTTATCACTTGACGTTCCTGACTTGTCATTTGATGCACCTGACATCACTTGACGTTCCTGACTTGTCAATTGACGGGTTCGACTTTTGACGTGGATTACGCTCCATATACGTCTATTAGCAGGTATTTTGTCTTTTTTGTAAGTAATTGAACGAGTACATGGTAGGATTGGGGGAGTAAAGAAATGGAATCAGGGATATTAAACATTGGTTAGTGTAATAACAAACATGACGACCTCCCATTTCACTTCGTTGGGGAAGGGTTTAATATGAGTATGTCTGTTTGTGTTTTGTTGTTTGTTTGTTTGTTTGTTTGTTTGTTTGTTTGTCTGTCTGTCTGTGTGTGTGTGTGTGTGAGTTATCTGTACTTGTACAATAAGGGGTAGCTATCGTCTTAAAAAGAAACTGCTGTCATAAAAAAAATGACATAACCGTTTTCAGCTTTCGTACCTGTGATATCATCAGGTACAAACGGAAATTGAAGAAAACCAAGCATAAACCAAACTAATTACAGGACTGTACATATCACACTTTCTGTGTAAATATTAAATCATTCGTGATATTGGTTTCGTCATCATCAGGCTTATACATATGAATGGCAAGTAAATGAAAGACAAATCCAAAAGAACAAGTAAATAAAACAATAATATGTGAAATACACTTGCAATGAGTTAATAAGCAAAATAATAGACTCCAAGACCAGAAAAAACTTCAATAACAATGTGCAAATGGAGAAAAACAAGGGGGGGGTACACGTTTTGTTGATTGGTCAAAAACGGTCATCAATAGTTTCACGTCCAACCACTGAACATTACAATACGAAACTGAAATTCAGTGAAATACAAAATACAAAGCACATATCTTAACTTACGATACCTTCAAATTGGTCTTCTGGGATCCAGGAAAACGATATTTTTGACAGGAGTAATTAGTTAGTAATTGTAGATACCCGTATATGAATACTGTGTTGAGCATTCGAATGATGAACATGGAATGGGATGTTGTTGCGATGGTCGTGGAATTTATACGGACACGGGTCGTCATGGTGTTCCTCGTTCCCACAATTTGTTTACGCTGGAAACAGAAGCGCAACCATCAAGCCAAAGACACAAGTGCTTTTAATTGAAATTTGCATCACATACCGTGACAGAAGTCTGCTTACCTATATAGTTGCTGTGTGTCACAGAAAGACAAACGAAAAGGAAAAGACGATATATAAAAATCGTTGTGTTGAGAACAAGAGCACATGTACGCGCTTTTCGCTCTTTATGAAAACTTCGATTGTGTTACCTCGGTAACCCGCCCACTGTTAGAAAAACGCAAATAGAGAATGTGGTCGAACGCATTCCATTTCATTGAATAAGCACTCGCGCTAAGAACTCTGGGATGTAGATTGTTATTTTTTCGAACATTCGCATTGACGGCCTATGAAAATGACGTAAGAAGTTTTCTTCCTTCATAGCCGCTGCATTGACTCATGAGGTTTTTTATTTGCTTTTTATTTTATCTGTTATCTTTGCATTAAATTTTGTGTTCTAGACAATTCTTTTACTCTTTCGTCTGCTTCTCTTGTAATAATACATGTAGTAATATCGGTGGTGGTGACACAGTAACATGAATTATTATTTCTCCAGTACACAGGTACTCATTGATCATGTGGCCCACTATTATCTTGTCTTTCTCTTTTGTCAAACAATTGCCATTGGTACTTTAAGTATTATACTAATTGATAAGGACTGTATTACAATGTACCGAGGTATTACAGATAAATGGACACATGTACACGCACACGCACACACACACACACGGACAGAGCCAATTCATACAGCACACGGCCTTATGGTGAGAGGGGCTAAAGAACCACACAGGAACACATGTATACCTTACTTCAAACCTCAGTTTATTCAAGCTGTGCTGGTAACATAGGTAAGCTTATATACCCCAAGACAAATACACACATGATGCCATAGTATGTAAGGTACGCTGTGACAGGGCGCCCTCACACATCGGTCAACACCTTTTTAGAGCAGCCCGGTGAGGGTGGAGCGACATGACGTATCTTCAAGTACTTATCCACTGTGACATCAAAATAATAAAAATACATGATAAAAGAATTCAATCTAAACAAATAAGATCCATCTTTGTGAAAGAACACATTCCAAGAAAAGAAACACCAACATCCAAAATTAACGATGACAGAATATTCATAAATATACAGACTGCCTGGTATAGTACGTGTCTGTGTATGATGATTCTGCACTGACCTTAAATATGGTAATATGGACGAGAAATAGGTATTTATTTATGCGAGTACATGAGGAAGCTATTTGTAAACAAACTAAACACATCATCAAGTTATAAGTACATCACATCCAGCCTGTGAATGCAACATTTACTTTCATGTATACTGAAGTACATATACGGTTTATTTGGTGTCTATTTTTGGTTACAAGTAACTACTTGCTGTAATTCAGTTTGCTTACAAATTACTTACTGTACGTACCATAAAACATTTCACATGTTTGCAATTACAACCACAGACTTGGTCTATGTTGTTTCACTTTGTTATTGTTTTTTTTTAAGTAGGAAAACATAGTAAACCATTTTATAAAATAATTAGCTATTTCTCATCCATATGTCCTCAACATCTCAAGGTATATATAGTGAAAGATTCCACCATTCAAAAATAAAACAATACAAGTGTGTGTATTTGTATACTCGTAATACTGCATCAGCTGCAACTGAAACGTTTTTTGAAGAAAAAAAAAACTGTTTTGTTAAATGGTATAATAATGTATTTTTGTAGTTGTATATAGATAAATCAAATTGATGTTTGCGCCCTCAACGGTGATCATGATTTCAACCTGTTTCTGTACTCCTTATTGATAATATTGACCACTGATTAACATGTATAATGTGTGATTATTGGTATTTCAACAATTTTCAGTGAATGTATTGTGATTCTCCGATTGTAAAAATGAGTCTCCAGTTACAATGTGTACAGTTTTATCATGGTGACAGATACAAAACCTAGACTGACTAATTAATAACAGATGCAATGTCTATTTATAAGTGACCGTTCGATTTTAGTGAATATATCTTTTGGTTATTTGATAACACAAATGTCCCAGTTGCAGCTAGTGCAGGTTCAACACTCACGTAAAGCATATATTGTATTTAAATCAAAAGTTCTAATACTAAAAAATTCAAAATTATTGGTCCATAATATAGTAAAGAGTAACCGAGTTCACCTTCTGATTAAATCAAATGTTACACTCCACAAATGCATTGTCAAGACATACAACAAAACACTTTAGTGTAGAAAGACTAAGACTGAAAAAATATTACTAATATAAGAGAAACCTGCTACGGACAGACTAAGATAGACACAAACTAAAACTATTGTTGTTGTTGCATATGGTAGATTCCAAAATTTGGGTGATAGCATTGCCTTGTTTTAATGTGGATATAATCACCTTGTAATCAAGATAGTGTAAACACTGAGTGAGGTTGAATGTATAGCCACTTGAGGCAAGCTTGCAAACAGGAGACACCATCCTGCTATGAGCATAATTTCATATATGTCCATTGATGGCTTATATCAACATCTCGCAAGAATAGTTTTTAGTGTGTGTCTGTGTCAGCTTCCCAATAGACAATCTACCACTGTCATAATCTATAGATGAAAATCTTGGATAGTACATACATTATGTTGCAGCATTTCAATAAATTTCTCAGGAAGATACTTCATGAACATCAAATACTGATGATAGAGAAATAACACCTAAGACCACTCTGCTCTGCATCTATTTTTTTTTTTCTACAAAATTCACTTTAAAGGCACTGATTATTTGCAAGTTGTTTAGAATTCAAAACTAAGAAATAACACACAGTATAGAATCATATCTCTTTCACCAAACTTTATGACTACACGTAAGTATTCTATAAATATACACCAGATGTTACGGCTGGAATAATGAGGTTTTACGATATGCTTTTTATTTCAAAGAAATGGCAATACCAATTATACCATGCATGAGTCATTTAGAACAGAAAATATTCTCTGGTCCCAATATGGTCATTCTACGTCATGACAACGCGCATCTCTTGTCATGACAATGTGTGTCTAAGTCACTGGCCATGTTCAAAATATGAGTCAAAACGTTCAAAATTGTCGTTACTTTCCCCGATTTTTCTTTGCTATTACTCAGCGCTGGTATAATTGTTATTCTCCAATATTTTTCTTCATTCAGCTGGAAAATACTCATGACCTAAGGGTTGTCACTACTTAAATTCATGTTACAAAGACCCCGTAGGTCACTCGTATTTTACCATGCTGAACAAAAAAAACTTAGTGTGTAGAAATATCTCTAATTTTGTCAATTGCTCCCTATGTAGTTCACAATTAATTTTATACATGATTCTAGAAAAAAGAAAGGTAAATGCAACAAGTTAAGCAAGGCTTAAGAACACATGGCTGGCTTGATAAGTATTTTGTGTACCCTAGTCTGTTTTGTAACACAACCAAAATGAGTGAGACAATTAATATCATTAGGGTTAGAGATATTTGAGTATAGGATATGATGATATAACGTCTATTAACTGTTTTATCGAATACGAAATAGTTATCATATATAAAGATATAGTTTATATCTTCTTCCCATACACCGATATATTGTTACCTGAGGCAAGTCACTCTATTATGCAATCATCATCAAAATGGTTTCTAGAAGTAACCTCCTAACAAGTTTAGTGTTTTAAACAACCATGAAACAACCAGTGTTTCTATAAACAAAACCAGAAAACAAGAGTTTCTATAAATACATGCAAGACCAAAAAATGAGGGTTTCTATAAATAAGACCAGAAAACAAGGGTGAAAATGGGGATTTCTATAAATAAAACCAGAAAATGAGGGTTTCTATAAATAAGACCAGAAAATGAGGGTTTCTATAAATAAGACCAGAAAACAAGGGTGAAAATGGGGATTTCTATAAATAAGACCAGAAAATGAGGGTTTCTATAAATAAGACCAGAAAATGAGGGTTTCTATAAATAAGACCAAAAAATGAGGGTTTCTATAAGTAAGACCAGAAAATGAGGGTTTCTATAAATAAGACCAGAAAATGAGGGTTTCTATAAATAAGACAATAAAATGAGGGTTTCTATAAATAAGACCAGAAAATGAGGGTTTCTATAAATAAGACCAGAAAACAACCAGTGTTTCGTTATGAAAACCACAAATAATTCTAATCAGAAAACACCCAGTGTTTAGTCAGAATTAGAAAATATGACCTTTCCTACGAAGTAAGAAAACAACAATTGTAAATGTCAATACAGACCAGAAAACAGAGCAGTGTTTCCCTGGGTAAGATCAGGTAATAAATTCATATAAGGGCAAGATGACAAACCAGTCACGATTTCTATCAAGCCAGAACACAAACAGCTGTTCCCATAGTATAATTAAAATCAGAAACAAAAATGTGTTTTGAGATCTACACACGCAAAGAAAACAGTATCAATGTTTTTTCCACAAATAAGAAAATCTCGTTTATATAATTCAAGACAAAAAAAAATTAAATTAATCTGACAAACCAGAATCATCAACAAAAGACATGATTACAATAAATGCGTAGTACCAAAATTATTGTATAATTATGACATGCATTTCGAACTACAAGTGATACAGCAACAACAAATTGGCATATATATCCAAGACCCTGTGTATTATTCAGAATTACCAACATCACTAAAATACATAATTAGGCACAATATAATATCATTATGATTATAAACATGCTAAATATGATGACAGAAGTCCATCGTGCCTTAGGAACCACTTTTCCTGAAAACCAAAGTTCTTAAAGTCTCTCCAAAGTTTGTTATAATGTGAAAGTTTGTTTCAGGATTTTTTGTTAAATGGAAATTAAATTTGGAGTTCGCCATCTTCTTTTAAAGGAAATCATAATCTTTTTTATTTTCCCCATAAGAATTAAACACAGTACATTTATTAGTGGATATATAGGATGACACTAAACAGGTCTCATTTTGTTATCATTTTGACTTCTATTTAGAAAAGATTTGCAGTGACCCCTGATTGTCCATCATAAATTTAACAGAAAATGTTTGGAGTTTCCTTAAGGTACATCGGTACTAATGAAATAACAGCAAAAACTTACCAGGTGCATACTATGTTAAATATATTTTTAAGACTATGTAATATGTCAATTAAAGTACCACCAATGGAGAATAGAATTGTGACTAGTAAAGTCATGCATACACTAATTACAATCTCACTATGATTTAGTACCGTCAATTCTAAAATCTGAATGAATAAGCAAACTATATAAACAAAATCAATGAAATTAACAAACAAATAATCCCATAAGGTAAAGTCATGGCACTTCATATTCTACTGACTGCCATAAGCACTGTCCCCCACCTGAATAGATTCTAAACCAATTCATATACTGAATCAATTCTCTTAAACCAGTTTAAAACCAGTCTCTGTCCCCGTTAGAAAACTGAGCGATGGATGTGAATCACTTCACTTTTGCTTTTTTTGTCACTTTTGAAGTCATTTACTTTGAATTCAACTAAATCAGTTTAAACTCATTTTTGAGGGGACAGGAAAACTGACTTTGATTCAATTTCAAAACTTTTTTTGTGTCAGTTTCAAACTGATTTACTTTGACTCGTTCAAAACCACCCTGAGATAGTTTTGAACAGATTCAACTAAATTGGTTCAACCAGTTTCAGTACATGTGGGGACAGGATACCCAACTTCAAAATCAATTTCAAACCGGTTCAAAATACCACACTAGGGCAAGACTATAGACTAGATTATCATATTATAAATATTTAGCATAAAAAGCTGATATGACTGCTTTGTTTACTTTAATAAATCACATTTGATTTACCCAACAACACTTATAGATATTTATATGGCACTTCTGGCAATTTTTATTATAACTCAAAACTTATTGCTATCATTTATATCATAATTTGTTTGCATTGTAAACAGTGTACTTGTATATATGTGCCACCAAATTAAACCACACCCATACAACAAAACCATAAATGATGTAATACATACATTACACACACTATAATTCATGTGTTAAACTTGATTACAATATTGATGTGTTTTCAAAGACAAGAAAATGTTGACAGACAAATCCATAAATATGTAAGATAAATACACAAATGTGGAAGAAAGTGACTTTTTATGAGTACACTGAGGAAGTGTTCTAGTTAAGGATATCTAAGTTCCCCATCTCATTTACCACCAAGGTTACCCACCAAATTTACAATACAAGGTTGAAAATCTATGAACAGTTTTACCACATTTACCCTGTGTTTATAAGGTTCTAAAACCTTATCACAAATCCTAAAGGAATCTAACATTGAGAATATACCAGGTGCACTACTTATGATCATTCTGATTGGCTAAGCTATTATATGCATATGTATGTATCATGTGACAACTGAAAATACCAGGTGCACTACTTATGATCATTCTGATTGGCTAAGCTATTATATGTATATGTATGTATCATGTGACAACTGAAAATACCAGGTGCACTACTTATGATCATTCTGATTGGCTAAGCTATTATAATATGTACATGTATGTATCATGTGACAACTGACAATACTTCCTATTCTAAGAGACTTTGGGGAAGAACACCACAATTAACACTTTTAGTTTATCATTTGTGGGACTGATTGTCTATATAGTATTCAGTTTTAAAGTACAGGACATGAAAATTAACCAGGACAAATTCAACCAGGACAGACACACTTATGAGTGTAAAAACTTGGTAAACGATGTGATCAGTATTTCCAAGGAGCTTTCCTTTGTATTTCATACAAAGCAGTGGTGTAGTCAGTCCCTGCTAATATGTAAACTCTTTTCTACAGTTTTTTCTCTCTGATATCTTGGTTCAGTATGGGTTATATTGTAGAAGTGTGCTTACTGCCATAAGCTGTAAATAGTAAGTTTTACCGGTATTTTACACAGATGAGGGAGAGGTCAGATTGCTTATATATACTTTAACCCTTTAGTGACTCTATGTAATTACACCCTACATATTATACGGTATCAGGCTTTAAAGGTTTAATTGAGAATTCCAGACTAATTGGATAAAACAGTGAATCCATCTCAATGCATATTAAATAGAATGTACAATGTATAGCGTATATATTGTTTATAGCTAATGAACTCAATTAAGTAAAAGCTGATATTATAGCAATATATATTTTTTCATACGTCTTTTCATATTTTCTGATACCAGAAACCATTCACGAAAATTGACTTTTTTTCTTTTATATCTGTTAGTGTTACCGATTTTCTTTCCCCGTCTTCTTCTTTCTTAGCTAAATTTTCACTGGTAAGTACTAAACATATATTAAATGTAAGTTATGCAAAACATGAAATTCATTCACCAAAAGTACTACTGTCTCTGTGCAAGTAGCAAAACAAATGTATATTTAATATAGGGAACACTGCATTCTCAGATAACTTGAGGAGTCATTCTTCATCTCAGCATATTTGGGTACCCTAGGTGTCTATATATTATCATAACCAGGTACTCATATATGGAGATCCTTAAAATCATTTAAATATTGAGTATCCATATATGGAGACCCTAAAAATCATTTAAATATTGGGTATCCACATATGGAGATCCTTAAAATCATTTGAATATCTGATACCCATATATGGAAATCCTTAAAATCATTTTGAATATCTGAATACTATATTTCAATCTGGCCTCACCCTCATTCAGCTTACGTTATATATACAGTTTTACTTAATATTATACATATCTCTGTACAATATTAAATATTTGGGTTTTGGTTCCCATACCCTACTCTTGCACTTGATAGGAGAATCCCTTGTTGTGTTTCCACAGATAGAATCCAATGCCAAGCCCCAACACTCCACCAACCAGAATCATGGCAATAGCAAGGCCAACCATCGCACCTGTTGTAACAACCAATCAAATTACAGCATTATAAAACAGTGCTGCTATAACCAATCAGCCTCGGATTACAGACGAGTGTAATAAAATAGCAGTAATAGCCTGATTCTATTAAAGTCACTGTTGTCAATGTATCTGTAAATGGTGGTAAATCCCATACAAATTTTACAGAGCTAGTTCACATCAAACATACAATTAAATACATAGGAATAATTTACATATTGGTAAATTTTTCATAAAGACATTGACACAGTTTCAGAAGTAAATTTGAGAATACACCATTTTTTTGGCAATTTTAGCATCACAGAATGAAAAACGTATGTCTGTTACAAATACAAGATTTCAAACTAGTGAACATACTAAGACATCAAATTTCATTGAGATCTGTCAGTAGTAGCAATTAAACTCCTCTTTCGGGGAGGGGGGAGGGAGGGGGTCTTATTTTATTCGTACACAGAAAGCTACACATTGAGAAAAACGGGACTAAGATGTACATCTATCTGTAAATGAACAACTCAAAGCTAGTATTAGATGAATGACATCATGGTCAGAGTTCCTTGATTATTCAAGATACAGTATTCTATATGTAATACAAAATACACTGTGTACAATATCAGCTGGTGGTTCTGGGAGCTGTGAATTATTTAACACCCAAGTTACAGGAACTGTAATAATAGTGAGTTACCTGCTGAGTATCCATTGTTGACAATATCAGCTGGTGGTGCTGGGGGTTGTGGATTGTCACCATCTTCAACCAACGACTTGGATTTCACTTTCAAAGTATGTACCTGTCAAATACCAAAATAAGAAATCAAACACACATGGTACCAAAGTTGTATAAACTGTCCCAAGCCAGTAAAAATGTAGTCAAACAGTTGTCAAAAGACGTATGAAAATTCCCCCACCCCCTGGGGTGAGGGAACTACCCAAGATTTTGCAAACCAGTTACTTTTTACAAATTTTCAGAGTGCTGTATCTTTTTAAGTAGTGCATGGACACTTTTGAAATGTTCAGTGTTTACTAAGCCTGATAACAATATACTATTATAGCATGATATACAACAGTACAGCATTTGCAATACAATGCAGAACTTTCACTCTCACTACACTTGCAAAAGTACAGCCGCAGAGAACACTGCAAGCACTCATGCAAATACCTCGAGTATGCCACACTTCAACTGGCATGTCATGAGGTTCTGTCATAACACTTTTATCAAAAACAGTAAATTTTGCAAACAATACAACAGCACATTCACAATGATTCCACACACATGGACTGATTGTAATCACTTGCAAACAAGTATGTAATAATATTGTTGATTGCACTGCCAGTGAAAATGCCACTAGTATGTACAAACATCACTGCAAGCTAGTACTCACTAGTACATAATGTAATTATATATAGACCTTAATTACCTTGCCCATGTAGGTGACATTGACTGCCATAGTACCATTGTCAATGGCTGACATCAAGTTACGGTATGCAACTGTTAGGTTGTTCTGTGGCAACACACCAGACACATCACCTGTAATGTGAGGCTTGTCCAGCAATGTAAACCACACCTTCACATGACCTTTGACATCATCTGCCTGTAAGGTGAAAGGTTAAAAGTGTGCAATCAATGTTTTATGATGCAATTCATACATTATTAAATATCTGACCTATATTGAAGAGGTAAAAGATGAGTTTATAATATTTTACTGCAGTGATGAAAACTGGACTAGACAAATCGCTATTCTTCCATTGTTCATGGGGTGGGATGTTATATTCCAGCTCAGTTACAAATATAGTTGATTTAACCCATCATCTTGCTGAATCTGTCACTCCATTGAGTCCATTATACGTTATTCTGCAAAGTATCATAGCCTTTGTTGTCAGTCAGTTATAGACTTTAATAATAGATTACATAGTTGCATGTATATGGCTGTATTCATACTCTACACAGTACATTTTACTCATTTTATCTCTTATAAATATACCAGTAGACAAGTTTTTCTTTACACATTAAAAGTCTCTTTGTATTGTGCCCATTGTTTTACCCATGCTTTTAATTCCAGTTAACAGCACATTTTTACACAAAATGAGAGTGTCTGCAAATCAGACC
Source organism: Glandiceps talaboti (assembly GCF_964340395.1). Lineage (NCBI taxonomy): Eukaryota > Metazoa > Hemichordata > Enteropneusta > Spengelidae > Glandiceps > Glandiceps talaboti. The sequence goes on from NC_135549.1 coordinate 28,401,749, forward strand.
AAATTTGAAACGCCTATGATGACAAAGTAACAGAAGTTTATCGAAAAGTGCCCAATTAAATCCATGAAACAGTCGGGCACAGACCCATACTATAAGTATCATACTTACATAGACATCTACGACTCTCAGTGCAGACACACGGGCAGAGGCTGCAATACTATTCCGTACATTGGTGTGGAATTGTCGAGTGTTGTTCAATATCAGCGTATTGTACACATCTGATGGTTATAAATATATAACATATATTACAATTACTACAGACTGTTTTCATTTAGTAACAGGGCTACAGATTCTCACACTCACAAACAAACCTCAATATCTTTTTTTTTTATTCTACGTAGTATTTCATAAAACTTACTGGTGCCATTTAGCATAAATGCCAGCATCTTAGTTTCCTTGGACTTATAGCAGGCTTGGATATCAAACATATACAATGGTACATTGTCTTCCTTCTTGAAATGATAGATGTTGACGATGTCATGAGTATTGTTCACTGTGCCATTTCGCTGAAAAATTATATAAACCAATGTCAATATTATAAATCTTCACCATCATAATGGTGCAAACTAAATTTCTCTGTAACCCTGACGATAAATGTCAGGGACCATAAAGGAATTACCCAGTCCTGTATAAACTCCCCTACTTTGTTTATAGCTACACTTTTGCCAAAATATTGGACAAATTCATATCAAAATTGATATTAGTATACTTTTCATGCATTCAGTTTTAAATTTTCTTCAACACATTCTTCCTGCTTTACTTCAATTTCCCAATAGTAAACTTATTGCCATTATCTACTTTTTAAATTAGAAAAGTTACCTACCACTGACTGACTGGACATTTTCTATTGCTACAGATCTGCCAACAGACTCATGAAATGCATGTTTAGCTTCTAGTCATTACAAACTCTTTTCCATCTTTTAATGTTAGTCATTTGTCAATAGTTATCATAACCTAACAATGACAGTAGAGAGATTTGAAACCGGGACTAAAATCAAACCCTGTAATTACTAAGTGCTAAATAATAATAAAGTCACTCTTTTTTTTTTAATTTGTTGATAAATTTATTCTAATAATCTACAGTGATAAATATGTAAACTGAGCACTAATAATATCAAACCTGTCACTACTAATGCTCTAAAATAATTAATGATATTTCTTAGTAAATTGTCAATAAAGTTGTTCAAAAATCTACATCAATAGGACGGTGATTGTGCACTAATCAACCTGTAAATAGTCATGCTTGGTGTATAATTTATATACAATCCGAATCAGTGACATCAGACTGTGGACAAATTCAAACTTTTACAAACAGAGAAAGTAAAACTAAATGAATTGCATTAACAACACTTGGCTCAGCATGGTGAAATAGCAGAGACTTTTATTCAACAGCATGGTTTGATATGAACAGTTTTATGGCCTCTTTGCATGTACATGTATTGCCAGGGGAACTTCAAATTTGCTTGTGAACATAAACTATCATATAAAGTGGACATACAGCTGTTCTTATCAAATGATAGAATGTAATACTTGTCTCTCTGTATTTCCAACATGCTGTGCCAGGCGTTATTAATCCAATACATTTGTTTACTTTCTCTGTTTGTAACAGATTCTGTTTGTCCACGATCTGATGTCAGCGATTATATATTATATGTCATGTAATTATACAATCTGCTTACCATCCAAGTAGCACGGATTTCCAATCTGACTGGAGTACCTTTCTCAGAGTCCATCTTATTACCATCAGATGTCCATTCCAGCTGTAATATAATTATTACAAAATGTTTGATTATATCAATACATTAATACATTCATAGTGTTTTTTACTAGCTGTAAAATGCAAACAAAAGGTACAAATACATGCTTAAATTTCAGTCAACATGTTGCCAAAAGTGACCTGTCTTCTGAAAATACACAATCTTATTTTTTTGTAGATAAAGTATCATCTGCCACAAGAGTAGACTCGTTTTACATTTCTAATCAGTAAATCAACTTCTACTTAATATACATGCAGAGTTTATCACTGAAAATTGCTACATTTTCCTGAGACAAAATTACAGCAGAAATATGGAAGGGTCACCGGAAGACTGTGCATATCATTCCTATTAAGAACAATATAGATTAAAGAAACAGACCACTCATTACAAATATAAACATCCGACCCAAAATGATATACAGACACACACAACGTCCTGGGAACAAAGAAGCTATTTAATGTCATCACATTGCAGGCTCAGATTTTGACATATACAAATTGATGACAGCAAGAATTTGAGTCTGCTTGTATGGTTCCCCATGGTGACATGTGTGTATGCATACAGTGCCTGTTTGTTGGTAGGAATGTGGTGTTGTTTATATTTGTATTGAGTGGTCTGTGGGAAGACCATTTCTTATCTATCTAAATTTTTCTTTGGGAATGTAAAATGTGTATGATATGCACATTCGTTCGGTGACCTGTATTTTACTGTTTTGTCATTAGTAAATGTTTGAGACAGAAAACCACATAAAAATACAATTTTTTGGACTAAAGCTGCAAAGGCCTTGATGTAGAGGAAATGTATTCTGTTCTATTGACTGTTGCTATTGGATACACTGCATCATTCAAATAATTATAATATTGACTTTTTTATCATCTTGACCAACATCTGAGGACAAATATTTCATCTGGAGAACTTAGAAAGCATAACTCACAAACTTGTAATATCTTTGATCAAAATGTTTTTTAAATATCACTCCAGGATTACTATATCAAAATGTACATAACTACTAAATTAATATAATGTGGACATCAACAATTATTTATGAATATAAATGCACTCAATGACAACTTTGCGGTAACAGTTGATGAATTCCAATTCATATAGGGTTCCACACTCGAACAAGTTGTGCTCTGGACAAGTTGCTCTCGTTTTAACCCAAAATAACAAAACCAGTGTGAACAGTTTAAGTGAATGCTGTGGCAGTGATTAAGTTAGGTCAGGTGCAAGAGTGTAGTTTGGGGTTTATATGTCTACAAAAAAGTTCAATTTGATTAACATCAGAAGCTTTAAGTTTCCTACATAAGAGTAGTTCAATGAGAGAGTTTACAAGGTCAAAGGTCAGACTTACTGTTAAATAATTTGAACAAATGGAGGCTGTAATGGTAATATTCAATCATTTTAGTCTGTGATTTATGTCAAAATCAAGATATACAATGTGAATGCAGCCCAAAATGCAGTTTTTTCAGTTTTATAACTGATATTGCCTTAAAGTCCAAACTCACATGTATAGTCTGAACATAAACAAAAACCTACGATAGAATGTTTATGATTGGCCAATCTATACAATATTGCACAATCTAGATGTCATCATACAACCAATGAAAATGAAGCTAAGATAGTATGATTAATAAAAGAATACACATAAACTTACATCAGTAAAGAAGTACTCCCAGGTTGAGTTGACTTCATAACCCTGCTCTATTGCATGCTTTGGATAATCAGTACGTTTAGCTATCCAAGCATGGCACTGGATGTCACGGACATTAGCCTACAGAAAATATATAATTATAATAATTATAACTCTCTCTAAATAATACACCAAAAATGCACATAAATTGAAAATGTGTTCAACAACTCATTTGTCTCTAGTTATGTGAAAATAAAATTTGCATTTTAATATTTTAGTTCACAGTATACGACCAGTTGGAGTAAACTTTCAGGTACTCTTCACAACGGATTGAACTTTCTTCAATGCATGACTATTTGCTTGATTAAATTTAACATCATTCATTAGTTATTGTCATGAAATTACTTTGACATTTTCATCCAACGTTTGAAATTCTTATAAAAAAAAACATGTATTGAATGAATTTTACCATCAATACTATACAGTCAATGTCAAATTAGGAGTTAACTGTGTGTACAAACTAAGCAGTCATCTGTCATGGCTATAGGAGAAGTTGGACTAGAATTCAAGAATAATCATATTCAATCCCATTGGCTTAAAGGGGACTGTAACTCAATGAAATAAAGTCATTTTCATAAACTATGGGTTCTGGAGAGTCATTTCATGAGTTTACATCACCTACAATTACTTGTGATTTCAGAAAAAATATCAAGTTGATCTTGTGCCTTTCAATAGGTTACGTATCTTTGCTATGGGCTACTGCATCATGCCAGTCAGCAGAAATAATATATTCAAGTTGCTCAAATTGAATATTCATGAGGGCTATTTTACACTTATGGAGTACAGCCACGCTAGACTCACGAATATTCAGAGTGTAACATGAATATATCATTTCTGCTGACTCCCATGATGCATTAGCCCATAGGAACGATACCCTATAAAGACACAAGATCAACTTGATGTGACTCTGAAATTACAAGTAATGTAACATAATGGAAGAACCCATAGTTTATAAAAATGCCTTTGTTTCCTGGAGTCGCATTCCCCTTTAAGATATATTTATAACCAAAGAGATTCAACCATTGGTGTTTAACATCAAGTTTTTTAGTAAAATAAGGGAAACGTTTAAATATATAGAAAATCTACTCAAAATATATATTGATGAATGTGTGAATTTCCTTACCATGCCTTCATACACCCATTTGGCATCATCCAGATAAAAATAACTTGTAACGTTATTCATTGAGATGTTACCACCAGCCTGAGATTTTGCATCATATCCATACTTCCATATTGGCCCCATTGAACAGTTGCCGTTTATCGGATCAAGTAGATACCCAATACCTAGCGGTATAGTCAGATTGCATTTATTACAATTATTATATGAATTAACAAGAATCTTTATTTTATGGTAGAATCTGCCGGGGATCAATTCCCTGAAACTCAAAGTTCTTAAAATCTCTGAGTTTGCAATATGTAGCTCGTCTGTGGCCCTTGTGAACTGAATAAAGAAATGTGGGGGTTCAACATTGAGTTTTCTAGGAAATTTAAATTTCCCATACAGTTAACACAGCATTTAGCGGCCATATTGGAATTGGTGGCCATATTGGATTTGGTGGCCATATTGGATTATACAATGGTTTAATTTTTGATAACATTTTGACCTCTATTTCAACAATTCAAATGGTAAGACCTCATTTTTTCTTGATTTTAAACTATGAATGGGGTTTGAACTTCCTTGACAAAAGTAGCAGCAAAAGTTTAAAACTTTTCTATCAAGGCAAAATACAAAGTTAACATGAAAATTAGTGAGAGAATTGTTATTTATTCAGAACATACTAGATGTTTCCTTTCATTTATTATGGCGGAGCGTAATTTTGAAGATTATTTACAAATGGGTCAAGCTACCGCTACCCCATCCCACCCCACCCCACCCCTGTCAATGGCTTAACCCATCATTTGGCCAGGAATTAATGCTTCCAAACATGAAGTTGCAATTATAAAGACTGTCACCTTGAGAGTAGAATTTTAGTCACCCATAGTAAACAGGGAATTTCCATTGTGCGTAACTGACCTGTGATGTCACTATATATGAGAACTGGCCAGTGTGACATAACAATTTAATTATGTGTACTGACCTGTATTGTAGTCATGAATGACCTCCACAGGGTCCCCGTTATACGGATCCCAATGACCTCCAGTGACTGACGTATCATTATTTGGTACCATGAAGAATCGTACCAGTTTAGCATCAAAATCATAATGGTCCTGTGGTTGAATAGAAAATTGATACTCTATAAAATGTAAATATCCTGAACATAATAAACCACTAAACATTTGGTCAATAACATATAATAAATTTCATATATCTATCTCTGTTTTAAATAGACCATGTCTCAGATGATGAGGTTTGATAGAAATGTACAATGCATTATTTTAATAGCTCATGTACTGGCTCAATGACTAGTGTGTCCTATATACTATGCAATGTTTTTGGTGGTTTTACACAAGGATACATTGCGGCGCATTGACTATGCATGCGCGTTCTATATACTATGCGCATTCTCCATGCAGAGGATGCTATCTACAATATCATCGTGAGTCGGTCACAAATGAATCTACCCTGCGCAAGCTTATGGGCTTAAATTTGCCTAGTTATGATTTGCTCTCTTTCCTACTTTCATGTACCTTAGCCTATAGCCAAGTGATAAGTCTTGGTGTTACTATCTCAAGAAGATCTCTTTACTAAGCCACAAACATAGAGCTCAAACTCAATAAATATTGATGCTGTATATTTTGGTTCTAGTACTTACACGGTAAAAATGCACTTTCTTCAGATCCTTCCTCACATGTTCTCTGCTGGATGAAAATTGCTTTGGTAGAGTTGGCATTGGGCTTGTACTGTTACGACCTGGGCACAGATAACCAAGTGGTGCCTGGAAAATAGAAAATACTGAATTCTTGTTAAAATTGCTTACATGTACATAGAATTGGTACTGGATGTGTACTATTAATAATGTTGTGTTCTTATATAGCGCTTTCCCACTCCGTGCTCAAAGCACTTTACAATTATTACCCCTGGCTCGGATCAGAATGGCACAATGGCCCTTTAGTCTTCCTCAACTCCCCGGGGAGCATACAATCCATTGCAGCCATTTGAGCGCATATTAATGGATTAAAGCCTTCACATTGCAACCTACATCCTACCAGGTCCCCAATTATACAGCTGGGTTGACTGAGGCACAGTCGTGGTTCAAATCTTGCCCAAGGACTTTAGCCACTCAGAAACAAACAGCAGGCAGCGACGGGGCTCGAACCTGCAACCTGTAGATTCCAAGCCGGTCACGCTAGCCATTCACCCATCATGACTCCATTATGACAAGGGCGGCATAGATAGCTAAGTGGTACCTGGAAAATACTGTTAGTCCCTAAAAGTTTGCAATGGGAGCATTAACTTTATGATATTTTAACATAGTGACAATGAAACAAACAAAGAATAAACTCAGATATCTTGTGGACAAATTTTAAAAATCAAAATTCTTCAGATCTCTCCAAACACTGCCATAGGAAAGCTTGTTCCGTACACATGCTTTTGAAATAATAAAAGAAATTTTGGGGTTCATCACCTTGTTTTCAAGGAAATTTTCAATCTTTTATTTTTCTTATAGAGTTATAACACAGTATTTGGCAGCCATATTGGATTCTAAAAGTTTGGACCTCTATTAAAACAATTGGTACGCTGACCCAAGATTATTTAAATTACAGATTGGAACAGAGAGAGTAGTTTGGAATTTTTATGAACAAAGGACAGGAAAAGTTTTAAAAGTTTATTTCTGGGGCACATTCTACATACATTAATTGAAATGTAAAACAAGGTTACAAAATTGTGTATGAAATCAGAAGAAACACAGTAAATAAAAATTTTCAAAAAATACAAAAAAGTCCAAATATCATGCATAATCTAAGAATGACATGTGAATGTAGTCTGTCATTCTATGTTTTTCTTTTAATTAGTTGCCACAAACTCTGATTATACTCTTTGGATTATCTCTATATCCAGTCACGGTCCTATGAATATCTTCAATACTAGTACTTTATGTGTTCCAGAGTTATCAGAAAAACAAAAGATTTATATCACTTGGCCACTAGGAGTGCTGTTCAGAAGGAGCTTCTCAGTGGACCAGAAGTGAGTCCCATCTCATTAGAGAGTCCCATTAGAGCCTCATTTGTTAACATTTCTGAACAATTAATAAATGACTGACATCATTAAATCTGTATTGATTCATTCATAATAAACATGTCATGTGATATTCAAGGACATTGTGCCATGATTAATGTAAAACCATATAGTCCTAAGGTACCTTACCTGATAATCCATTTCACTCTCAGCTGGTCCACTTTCAAAGGAGTAGTAATCATACATATTATAAAATGGCTGGAATGCATCTGGAATAGGCTCGCCATCACCAGTAGTATTTTGAACTGAGAGAAGGTACCAAAAAAAAAAAGATGCAGTAAGTCAACTAAAGTACTAAGTCCACTGAATTGCTAAGATTATGTTTGCCAGGGATTCAATCCCAGATTCTCACTTAAAGTGTAAAACCAATCACTGAAGCTAAAGATTACATGTGATCATTCTTTTGTTCCGATACAACCACCTTTTCCTAAAGCTCTGCCAGACAACTGTTCCTCACACCTACATTTTACAGTACTTCCGCGTGTCCCACTCAGATGCATCCCACATCTAAGACATGGGTGGCGTAGTGTCTCATTGAAATTCTTTTTTTATCACTCAACAAAGCAATCAGTTCATCTGACACGTTTGATTGACAGTTGTCATCAGTGTCTATGCTGATATTAATCCACTCCATTTGTTTACTTGCCCTGTTTGTAACATAATCTGCTTGTAAATCTTTGTCTGTCAGTGGTTGTAGTACATTTGCTCCAGTGTGTGTATCTCCATGTAATCCCTTATCTTTGAAGACTAGACACACAGTTCAGATTAGAATTACAATTTGGTGTGAAAACTAGTTGTCTGGTAGAGCTGTACACAATTTTGATCAAAAACAAAACTTGAGAATAAGCCTTTAATTGGTTCCACTGATACGCAAACACTATAAGTGTAAAATTATAAAAAGTTCTATTTCAAATATTTCACATATATAGTCAAATATGTCAAATAAGTCAAGATTAGTCATGAAGGGGGGGGGGGGGGAAACGCTGATATTTTTTTACCAATGTTGTCATGCTTTCAGCTACAAGTACAAATTACTAGTACACCACAATCAAGCTGAGCTATACATGAATGTTTTTCATTCACTTCGCAGTTCATATACATGTTATAAGCTTTGCTCATACATGACAACACAAGCCTATATCACAGCCAAACATCTGCCATGTATTTTTTGACATTATTGGGTTGACTGGTTTTGGTGGAATTGACACTTTATCTATCCCAGATAAATTAAACACATATACTGGATGACAATTATGGTGGTAGGTATGTGGATCGATGCATAGAAATACCACTAAATAATATACTACAAATATCAGTAAAAGTCTTGTGTTTAGTAAACTAATTACGGTATCAAACTTTTGTCACAAGCTAATACTTGAAAATTTTTGATGGCATACTTATGCTATTTATGTCCAGGCATACAGACCAGGAAGGTAATACAAACTTACAGGCACCTATGACATCTTGTTAGACTTGCATGTCTAGATCTGTAAGCTCAATTTTGATCTGAATAGTGAGTCAATCTATTAACTACAGCTGTAGTACCGTATATTGCAGTCGAAAATGTTAGGTACCATAAGAATTTTCCACTTTGTGTTTGGTAGCAAAAGTTTAATTTCAATTCTGTGACACCATTTTCACTGAAGTGGCCTTTCACTGACCTGTTCCATTGACAATCATTCGGACAAGTACTTGGTTGTCTCCAGAGGGCGTCCTATACCCATCTTCTGAGAAGTAGAATTCCAATTTCATTGTCATGTACTTCGACTCATTATAAACACAGCCACACCAGTGGTCAACAGGAATTCCACGCACAGTATCTGGACCAATGTAGGTATCATTGTAACTGTTGCCGAAGTCAAAGATATTAGCGACGCTATCAATATGACCTTCTCCATCCTCATAGTGAAATCCAAACAGATTGAATTTTGAATCAGGTAGTTTACTCACACTGCAAATTCCATCTGTAAATCAAAATAATTCAGATTACATTAGTATTACAAAACACCATATTCCAGTTGCTCATCAACGTACCACAAGAGGGCGCACTAACATGAAGAAAAGCGAAACATGACTCAGTCAACAAAATGTAGCTAAAACTAATCTGAGTTCCTAAAAATTATGTACTTGGAAACAATTATTCAGAAGAATGTTTTGACAGATATGTGAATGCCAACAACTTTTTTTGTAAAACACTAAGAAATTATTTCTTTCAAGGAGGTTGTAGTATTCAACAATCATGCTCTCACTTTTGAACAGCACTCCTAGTGGTCAAACTATACAATCTTTTGTTTTTTTATTAACTGGGATATTACATTGTATCAGTGAGCTGGTGCACTCATTTGCCCGAGTTGCTGTTTTCACAAATGTTTCATTTTTCGTGTACGTGTAAGGCTATGTATGTGTATGGCTCATATACAGTACATGTATGTCTCATTCTTTGAAAGATGCAACAGGCCTGTGTATGCATGGCTAAAGAAATTGCAATGGTCAGATCATTTGGTGCAATACACATGTGCATTCATGCATGATATTGACATAGCTTCACCTTACAGATATACAGTCTTTGGGGCTATTATTGACAATAAATGAACCCTCTTCAGGTCAATTAAATCAAGTCGGTGGCCAATTGGCAGGATTACTACCGATTAGGGTTTAAAAGACAATGTGTTACTTACCTGTAATTTCGATATGTTGACTGTGTTTATAATCATAGGAGTGATGTGTGGTGGTGCCATCTTGCAGAAACACTGCCGCTCCTCTGTTATTCTTGCCATCATACAACTCCTTAATTTGCATTGTAAACTGGCCACCACCTGATTTCCATTCCACGTGTGTTATGAACTGATCGGGAAGGGTGGGTTTTGTCATATTAGTGGCAGGAACAGGTCCCGGGATACAAATATCAGGATTTGGTTGACTGTGTACTGTGGATAGTACGCAACCCAACAGGGCCACAATTATGACCGAGTACTGCAGCATTATTCTACAAAAGGAAAGAAAAGAAAAGAAACTGTCGGTAAGTTGACAACATTCAAAGTAATAATTTTCAAATATTGATTTATTTTAATCAGATATTTCATTAGAAATTAACTATTAAAAGCTAGACCACTTGAATGGCAAAGAAATAACTTTTTTGATCATTATTTTCCTCTACATGTACCTGTTATGAAATTCATTTTTTTTTCTTGCTACAAATGGCAAGGCTGCCTGGCAATGAAAATAATTACATGACTTGTACATCATTATGTACAATGAATTGGCCTAATCTGCATATGAATAGTTGTTGGATTAAGATGACGCTCATTATGCTAGAATATATCTGTGATGATGTGAGATGTCGGATCATTGTGTGGAGCACACATGGGTAAACCATGAGTCTGTAATCTATGTATAATTATGTGTAAATACTGTAATATTTCATAATGGGTGTTGTCACATGTATAGTTAAATCCACCCAAGCAGCTAGACAATAAAGACATATAGTGAACATACTGAAGTGTATCTGGCGTACTCTTTCCCTCTGGAGATCTTCCCACACAATATATATTAAAGCTACCCTGAGTCTCCCAGTTCACGATGAATGACTGTGTAACAATTATCTTAGAGCTTGTAGAGGGTCTAAATAGGATTTATTTTATACTATCTCATAATGTTTGACTATAGTGAATATTCAGGAAAGAAATATGACACCGTATTTGTTAAATTAGATGCATTTTGTGGACTGTAAATTGTGAAAATGCTGGCTTGATACATGTTGGAAGTAGTCTAGGTCCTGACAGGGACCGTATTACGTACTATAATCCCAGTCTAGTCAATCCCCTTGATCAAGGCGATAAATGTGCATTGTTCAATCCCCCCCCCCCCCCCCATGGCAATCGAAGCGCAAACGATGCATGCCAGTAGTAATCCATCACAAGTTGACAGGCTGTTGTCATCGTTCATTAATATTCACATGTACAGCTGATTCAGTTTCGACTATGATATATTATGCAAAATATCTAACCAGGAGTCCATCTCCAGTCTAAGGGGGGAGGCACATATCTGCTCTCAAGCAAGGGGATTGACTAGACTGGGATTGTAGTACATACACATGTAGTATGGACCCTGTCAGGACCTAGACTATGTTGGAAGTGTTGAGGCACTGACAGATCTGCATTGCAAATTAGTCCTTTAAGAGGCTACCCATAACATGGCACCTCTCCTTTGGCTATATACACTTTGTTATCAATTTAATTTTAATCTGAACTGGGTTTTTTGTACATAGAAAGGCATATTGCTGTAAAACTAAAGCTGAGTTATGGCAATATGGTCACAATGCAATGTAAAAAGACCATATTTACATGACTGTACATAGTAATAGTCATGGACCATAATTAGTTTGTTTCACTTTAATGAAATGTAGAAAGAAACTGTAGTGCAGTTATACTTATTGGGTTCTGCATGGTTGTATCAAGCAGAGAAGATGAACAGTAATCTACTATGAGCTGGATTTTGAATGTACAAGCCTATGACATAACCACTGAAAAACCATCACGCAATACCTGTTTGAATATCTCATAAAACTAGAAATATAATGTACACATTTAACCCTTAAAATAATATCTGATAATATCAAAGTTACCACTATATAATACCACAAAAAAGATCCAAAGAGATCACAAATGTTTTGATATACTAAATGTACTTCTTCAAAGCACATTCCTGGTTAGTTTCTAGCTATCTGCAACTATGCAAATTTCTGTCATGTTAATTTCCATAACTAGACAGCCACAACAGATATCGTATTCAGGATGCACAAACAGAAAACGACATTCCAATCTGAAGATGATAAAGTCACTCTTAACATGTCTTAAATAAGATTATTCTATTGATCCTTCCTTTACCATTACTGGGACAAGCCATTAGCCAAGCAAGTGGACTTGTTATCAAAGAGTACCAATATTTACACATGTGATGATGGGCTCTTACATAACACAAGTAAACAGCTGTAAAACATTGTAGTTCACAGCGTAAGATCATTTCTGAGGAGTGAGTCAATCGAGACAAACCTTATCTCCGTCTTATATCAGTTGTTATCAATTTATTAGGCTATTATAAGTAAAGCTACAAACAGCTTTAGAGATGCAAACAACTTTTATGACACCCGTTTTCACCAGGCAAGCCCGTGGGTTTGTTGCACTTGGACCGCTAATGGTTTGTGACTGTCATGCCTTGGTGCTGTCTCGGAATACATACATGACTAACTATTCTATCAATACTTCCTGCTAAAGGCCTAAAATACATATTATTGTTTGGTTCCAGTTACCCGACCCCACCTAGTTTGAAACTGGCGATTCCTAAACTTTTTTTTACATATTCAAGAAAAAAATAATACATTCGTGAAAATTGTGAACTTTCGTAAGAAATTGTGGATGTGGAAACTGACATCAACTCATTTATGAAACTGTTCTTCCGATCTGTAATGGCTGTACATCTGATAGGAAGAAACCAATAATACAGAGACCACATGAAAAACAACGGAAAACATAACTACATCAGCTAGACACTCACATATGAAAAAAATATAATAAAATAAAAGAAAAAATCTACCTACCCCATCGAATCTAAAATTGAGCCTAATCGGAACCACACAATTTTTTTTATTAGACCTTAGCTTGCTGCTGTCTCAGAATACAGACATGACTGACTATTCTGTTGATATTTCCTAAAACCTTGCTGCTCTCTCAGAATAAGAACATGACGACTGGCGTATTCCAGAAAGCTCTCAACACTGACACGACGACTATTTGAATTGTTGAGTGTTGCCATGACTACTTCATATACGTAATGACAAAAAAATAAATTGCTATGTGTGTATACATTATACATTTTTAAAAGTTAATCAGTCAAATTGTATTGTGAATGTATTCAAGTGGAACCATATTATCCAGGGTATGATCATTCATGTATATTATATAGCGGGGTGGGTGGATCGATATGAAAACAGTGTTTTTTGTTATTAGTGGAAAAAATTGACGATGTTCCCCAAGACATTAAATTTCACTGGCGTTCCTAAATTCTAGTGCAATGTATGGGAAACTGATTTTCAACTTTCTGACACTGGGTTCTCCAACTTTTAGTAATACACTATTGAAAGTAAATTTAGAACTTAGAACTAGTGCATACACAATGGAAGTGGTTATTATATGCACTGACAAGTCTGTTATAAATATTTTGTTGAAAACGTGTTTCCTACTACAGTGTTATCATTCTGAAATTTATAATATATACTTTGGTACAACTAAAACATTTACTATACTACAAACATGAAAATATTACTTATCATATTATGAATTTTGGCTCTCCAGTTCTCTTTTACTATCCTTAAATTACAGGCTAGAGTTTCATCCAGGTTCTTGGATTACTGTCATATCAGTGTAGCTATATAAGGAATAATACATGGGGTTGTTCTTTTGTTCGGGACCATTTAATTTCTATAGCCTTGCCATCACTGTGTCAGACAACAGTTTTGTAATCTATAATCTGGAGTGGACTTTTAACAGTACAGTGACATACATGTACCCCCCCCCCCCTTCTTAACTTACTGATCACATCCTTAATTACTGTAAAATTAATGGACATTCATTCATTTGTCACACTTTCTACTTTAAATGTCCCCTTGAGAAATAGATACCTGTGGAATAATAAAACTAATTGACTTATCTTGACATATCTCTTGATGACTTGGGACTAGTAGCTATTATTATGTACTTTAATTTGTTACTTTCGTTCATGTAGCGATGTCCATTGAACTCATATCAATCTACTTCATAGCTTATTTTCAAAAAACAGTTACTGTACAAATACAAAATGTCGTGACAAAGATACTGTCACCATGGCAATTGTGATGGTGTGATCACCAAACATTTTCTTTCAAAATCATTAATAATAATATGTAAGTTGGCAGCTAAGCAATTATCTATATATAGAAATAATGTTAAGCAAAAATATCTTGAACTGAACTTACTAAATGTACCAGTGGTGGGTATTTCTTTTTTTTTTAAATTCTATTACTGTATTTCAGCATGTGCGCGCACATTACAAACTTTGAGATCTAAACCATTTAACTTGCTGTAATAAGTATTCGTATTTGACCCCCTAGTTACCAGAGTTTTAAAAAGCTTCCAAAATCCTGTGGCAAGTCTGCTATAAAGTATAAAGCTGACATTATACTCTGTGAATGTCAGTAAAACCGTGGGTACTCAGTTCATTGAACTGACTTCCAGGGGTGTACACACATGTATGAGGTAGACATCCACATTAACTTAAGATAAACATACATTCAGAATTTCAACACACGCACACAGTGGCAATGACTCATTGGAAAATCCTTCAAGCAATTGCCTCTATAACTACATACATGACTAGGCCAGGACAGTTTGTCTAAAATGGTGCGATGACGGTTTTTTTGGGGTTTTTTAATTCTCAACAAACCTGTCATTCAATCTACCATTTGTGGCAGTTACTGTTCAATTTATTTAGTACTTTAGAGCAAGTGTGTATGTGGGGCAGATGTCATTTGCTTGTTCATGATTGGCTCTGCAGTTGTTTTCACTGAAGTAGGGAGGGTTATTTTTTGGTTTCTGCTGGCAGAAGTGCCTCATCATTTATATCAACAAAAATATTGGAGTGTCGCGTATTTGCATAATCTTCTTGTCCATCTCTTTTCATGTGCATGGACACTCAGACCACTACAAAATGTAGTCTTGCTGCTAGACGTTCGGGCTTTCTCCCGACACAATAAGCAAACGAAGTTCATTGCAAACACCCATCCTCGACCAAATGTCGCTTGTCATATTGTTTCGGAAAAACACCTGAGGTCTGGCAGCTAGACTAGGACATGAGTAGCTGTGGTCAGATTCATAGCAAGTATTCATAGGAGGAGCACAGAAACTTAAAAGGCTTATTTTTTCTTTATTGTTTACTATAATTTTTTAGTGTTATTTTACTAATCGTGCATTTGCATTTGATTGATGTGATGCGAACTTGGCCGCTTAGATTGTTAAGGTTCAAACACAGTAGCATCGCAGGACAATAGCCACCTTAGCTCTGAAATATGCTTTGAGAACTCTGTCAGCAGTTGTGTCGCAGTTCGCTGAGTGCACAGTTCCAGAGCTATGATCGGTCTTTTTTTTACACCTGACCACATGAAAACACGACATTACACAAATATCATTTATTGGATAAAATCTAATGTTAGACTCTAGGTTAGATGCAGGCTGTAACTTACTTTAGATGACATTATCCTATAAAAAGTACTCTGATGCCAAGTGTAATATTAGAGTCTAAAATTCGATTTTAGACTATAACTTGGATTTTATCCAATATCATCCGATAAAAAGGTACTTCTGGGCTTCAGGCCATGAGCGACATCTAATATTAGAGTCTAATATTAGATTTTAGAGGATATTATCTAAAATTATTAGACTCTAATATTAGACGTCACTAATGGCCCAGACCCCCAGAGATAGATTTTATCAGATAATATCGGATAAATCTAAGATAGAGAATAATAGACTTTAACTTAGATGTCTAATTTAGTATCTAGTATCTAATATTAAACTCTAACTCAGTTGTCACTCATGGCCCGGACCCCTAGAGTTACTTTTATCCGGGCCGTGACCGACGCCTAAGTTATTATCCGGTAATAAGCACCTCTGGGGTTCAGGCCATGACCAACGTCTAATATAGAGTCAATATTAGATTTTAGATTCTTACTGAGATTTTATCCGATATTATGCAATGAAAACTACCTCTGGGGGTCCAGTCCATGAGTGATGTCTGAGTTAGAGTTTAATATTAGACATTAGACACTATATTAGATTCTCTCCGATATTATCCGATAAAAACTACCTTCAGTGGTCTGGGCAATGAGTGACGTCTAAGTTAGAGTTTAATATTAGACATTAGACACTCAATTAGATTCTCTCTGATATTATCCGATAAAGACTACCTTCAGTGGTCTGGGCAATGAGTGACATCTAAGTTAGAGTTTAATATTAGACATTCGATGAGATATTATCAGGTCACGCGTACAATGTTGCACTGTTCTCCGCGACCTTACACTTGTGTGTTTTGTAGGTCATGCTTCAGTTTGCTTCCTAGTCATCGTGGTTAATTATTTATTTATTTATCGGAGGAGGAGGAGGATTTTTCACAACAAAGTTGTTGAAATTAACAAACACACCTGTACAAGTCTGCAGTGGAGAGTACAGGCTCAATATCACTGCACAAACATTTATTTGTTGAAAATCATTCTCACAAGTCAGTCTGTATTTTTGCCCCCCGTCTTGTCAGGTCACAACAGTTGGCGTTTGTCAAATCACTACCATGAAAAGAGGCCAATGGTTTTTTGTGATGTTGAAAATAAAACGTAAATATGATTATTATATATTGAAAAGGCTAATAGTGAATGCACACAACTATCACTATAAACAGAGATGTGTTCCAATGAATGATTGGCCTTGACTACGGCCTCCTTTCATATACACTGGGATACTGCATTGTCTCTCTGATTGTATGAAGTCTTATATAGGGCTGAAAGATGACAGAACCTGTCTTCAATGACATCTCAGAAATCAATTAATCATAGATTTATAATATCCAAACATTACAAACTTGCATATAACGGCTTTCATTGGCATGCATGTCACATCTCACGAACTGTCGGTTGTTCAAGCATTACACGCTTGTATTTCTGGCAATGCTTCAAGATGACGATGAAGACACTGTTTTTCGTGTATATTTTCCTGTGTTTTTTCATCGGAGCACCTGTCAAGTGGCGTCAAAACCTCTCCCATTGTTATTACCATGGCCCGCGTTAAAGGGGGGGGGGGGGTCTATGGTTGAAGCCATGAACATCATCAGTACAGTCGTGCATATATTTACAAACCTGTTAATTGACATAGACACTATACAAGTGTGGCAAGGATAGATGTGTAGTTAGCATGTACGCGACTCCTCTGACTAAGTAAAACCATAGCTCTTGGAGAGAGATGACAAAACCATGGTAGTGTCACCCATAGATACTTCCATGGTAAACAAGATTACATCAGAGTAGATGATCAGTTTTAACATTTACTACATAGAGGACAAGTAGAAGTTAAGAATTAAAGCAAATGAATGTGAAAATAAAACTGATTATATTCATGTTTACCAGTAGTTAACATGTACTAACAATAGCTAAAACACTTTAAAGTTATGATTAAAATCCAATGTAGTGTATGCAGCATGACTTCTTTTTGGTTGTTACGTTTACTGTCATTTGTTCTTTTGTGAGCGCTCTTTAGACTATTTTTATGAGAAAACCATGGAAATAATTGCCGAGAGATTTTAGATTGGTCAGGTTCATTAATAGAATTGTAGCTTTGTTTTTTCTTTGCAAACCCTGTTAAAACAAATAAACAGCTAGTATGAAACGAACAATGTTGAGTCACACCAAATAAAATATATACAAATATATTGTAAATAAAAACAGAGCTACGATTATTGCAGCTAGCCGACGATACAACAACCAAGACAAGTATGTTGACTCCACGGCTAGCCTCTCACAGCTAGACCTATCACAACGAACTACTATTAGGCTTACAGAAATATAGTCTGGATGCCAGCTGTGGTGTACTGCACATAAACCATCCACCAACGTGGATCAGTGGAGGGTCTATGTACTGATACTGTATAGGAACTAGACTAACAGAAATACGGCATTTATATATAGGAGATAAGCCGCTTCGATTACTTCGTCAACAGTGGACATATTTTGTCGACTTAGTGATGGTCTCACTACGTATAGCTACACATGTACTAATCTTCCCAAAGCATATAATACAATGGCAATGGCGCGTATAAACTTGTGGATTTTCGACCTGTTTCGTCGAGTATATGATGAGCCATAGACGGGATCTACTCGTCTCTGCCAGCCAAGACTGAAAGACAATGGGGTGTTACCTAACACCTATTACCAGGTTAATTAACACTAAAAGGTGCTAGACAAGATAGCAGGTCGTCGTGACCTGACATCTAAAAATAGCACATGGATAGTGATCACATGATACGTCATTGCAACGAAACGATACATAACGCACCAGAATGCATGAATAAATGCGTGTGTGAGAAACTAGTTTTCCGTTTCATTACGCGATAATTGCACTTTACTAACACCATCATGAAAATTAATGGAGAATTTGAAAAGGCAGATATCTGTGTCGAGTGCCCGGCACCTTCGCTAGCTAGCTGGCTGCACGGTGTACGGTACACGGCCCGGTTGATAAATGATACCACTTTTTTTGGTGAAATTATGAAAGTGGTGGTCCAAATACGTTACGAGTGAGTTGCTCATTTTTACACTAAAACACAACAGCAATTTACCTTGGATACTGCACAACAAAGTTGCTGACGTCTTTTTACTGGAGTACTCTTACTGCACGGTGGTTGGTATCCAGTCTACACGGAAATGGACGAGGATATCGACCTTAGTTTTCTCGTCGCTCGAACTACTTTCACTACCAAAGGTCAAAGGTCACTGAAGGACGACACAAACAATAATATAGTTTCTGTTTATTATTACCTAAAGTCGATTAACGAATTCCCCCAGACTAGTGAGATGCACACAATATTTTGAAATCATTTTAGAAAAGGTAAAATAGACGGTATAGGCTTCCTGCATGTTTTCGCGATATGGTCTATGTTACCCATCATGCTTTGCGAGACAGGCCTTACTGTACTAAAAAGTGGGTTATATAGATGAGAATTGGGTATTAATTTGGATTGTTAAGAAACAAAACGTACATTCACAATGTTTTTTTTTCTACTTTTAAAATGGTTTTCTTAAAACAATATGAAACGTTCGTGTATTTTACTCAATAAATTGGAAAAAATGTGTGTAAAACGTTCAAGTTGCCATAATGATTGTGTAATCTCACAGGGAGTTATTTTTTGTAAGCAAACTTAGTGAGCAAAACATTTAATCACAAGTAAATCCAAGTAATCAAACTATTTATTCATGCTCCCCAGGGAATTGATGAGGAGGTATGAAGGGTTGTTGTGTCGCCATCGACCCCATACGGGGGTAACTTGTATTGTGAGGGCCTTGAGTTGTCAGGAGAAAATGCGCATTATAAATTTTAATTCGCATTATATAATATTATTTAATTATTTATTGGGGGAAGTGACACACACATGCGCAGACAAGACGTGAATTGACGTAGTGATTACCTGTCTTAACCCAGTTTGTTTACAAATCGCATGAACTAACAAAAAATTAAAAAGTGGGTAAAGTACTGAGTCACAAAGATGAAGTGGTTTATATTGTCACGAATTGTTTGTTTTTCAAGTAGAACAACACAGTAAAGTTGTTTTATTGATTTTAAGATCCGAGATACCAAGTTCTTATCCATATACGTACATTTCAAGTTTTAAGTTCTGATTCATACTATGTATGAATGGTGAGTTTTAGAAATCAAGCGCTGCCATGGCATGGGCAGTAGGAAAACAAAAGAAAAACTCAGACTTGACAAAAGAGGGCGCAGTCTGAGACATGACTATCTGACGCGACAATCAAGTCATGTGATTATCATTGTCAATGTTTATTCCATGCCATGCGACGTATTGCATCATAACTCGATTCCTTCCTACATAGCAAGTGAACTAAATGATCTTCGAAAGTCATCACATTTATATTCTTGTTAGTTGTTGATATTGTACAAACTTTTTCAGAAGCTACAATGTGTAAGCTTACGATGTTATTGATATAGTCCAATTTGTTTTGCTTGCTGTTTTGTTGTTGTTGTTGCTGCTGCTGTTGTTGTACATGTTGCTGTTTGTTGTTGTTGTTGTTGTTGTTGTTGTTTTTGTTGCTGTTGCTGTTGTTGTTGTCGTCGTCGTCGTCGTCGTCGTTTTCTTTTCTTTTATTCTTTTCTGTACTCAGAGATAATACGGTGACAGACGGACAGATACACACATACATACACATTCACAATCAAATACAAATGCACACACACATATACACACACGCACGCACACACACACACACGCACGCACGCATGCACACACACAGACCTTGAAGACAACCGACAACAATAGCACCCTAGATGATATGAGAGCTAAAAATGATAGCTTTGAAAAATCCTATGCCTATATTAACAACTTGCACTTAATGCCAATAATTATAGTGTATCACATTTTCTTATCACACAAAAAATTGTCTCTAATCTTAAATAGTCCGGTTTCCTCCTGCTTCCTCAACACTGGATGGCGCTGCTCCTGTGGCGAGCATTCAACCGACTTTATTTGGACGAATAAAGATTATTACTTTTTTAAAAGAAAATACTCTTTCCTTCAACTAGTTATTTATCTACATTCAACGATGAGGAATACAAACGGATAATAGACAAGTTAAGCGACAACGATGCAGCTTGTGCAGTGTGGCGATAATGTAACTTATACGTGCGAGTCTTCCCGTGTAGGGTCATGCATTAACTTAAGGTCAGTCTGGTATAGATACTCGTACGGGTCAAACTACCTAGATAATGATTACAGAATCGTGTAAATAATGCATTCAGCATTAATACACAGTACATACCTTGTCTAGCTTGGCATTTGGACAGCTACCTCGTAATGTGACAGTATGAGTTTAGTTGTAGACAGCGAAAGAAAAGACGATGACATTATTCAACTGGCAGATTTGAACTCGGCGACAAACGATCAACCCACCCGTACTGGTATTGACCTTGTGGACGACCATTGTATTGATACTTTTGGAGCACCAAACTCTGATGTAGAAAGCGAAGAAAACTCTGATGATGGAGATAGCATAGAACGTGTTGGGTGGGATAGCAAAGCTGATTTTATTTTAGTTTGTATAGGTTACGCCGTGGGCCTCGGAAACATCTGGCGGTTTCCCTACCTGTGCTACAAAAATGGGGGTGGTAAGTATTATCTTACGGACAATTCTTTAAAATGTTTGACTTTGCGCTCATATCGTTTTGACTTGTCTAATTTGGTACATCTAATAGTTATGGTCCACAAGTGCAAAGCGTGCATTTCAAAGTACACGAACCACGTGCTAAGATAAAACTGTGTATCGACGTGTGTACGTGATAGAAATAGTTTGTCAAAAATGAGATGCCCGGTAACGGTAACAACACAACGAGTTTGAACACTGACAATGCAGCGCACTGAACTAAAACTA
The DNA here is from genome assembly GCF_964340395.1 of Glandiceps talaboti. Lineage (NCBI taxonomy): Eukaryota > Metazoa > Hemichordata > Enteropneusta > Spengelidae > Glandiceps > Glandiceps talaboti. The sequence goes on from NC_135549.1 coordinate 28,423,603, forward strand.
ATATCTAAAACCGTGGGGTGAATTTTCCCGCCAAAAAAACTCTAAATGCAGTGGTCAATATGAATGTGTTGTCAATAAATGCCAGCAACCTCATTAATTAAACCATAACAGTGTGTATTTCATAGTTAATTAGTTTCCAGTACGTCATCAACAAACCGTTGTATCAGAGAATGAAACCATTATGTGATCAGTTACTGTAATATATATAGTCAAAATAACGATCGATAGGATTGTAAGAACTACTTATAAGTAATTTCGGAAATACAGTTGGAGCTTAAATAGAAAGTCAACAACTCACGAGTTCTGCGATTATTATTAGGAGATATCACAAACAATAATTCAACACGAAGGAGACATACACGTGCTACTTTGACACTGTAAACGTTTATTCGATCTCCGCTGTCAACCATTTCTCAATCAATGGTATTATTAGTTCATAATTTTCACTTGAAATTTGGCAAACACAAAAAAAATGAAAAGACGCCATCGTGTACCTAGTAAGTGCCTTGATTATTTACATACAATAACTTTTGTAATTGCAGATATACATAATACGAGGTGTGTATAATTGATTTATCCACGTTATCTTTGGCCATTTCTGTTCAAATCAACAGATATCACATAATCTTGTATAATATGTATTCTGGTGAATATTTTGGCGATTTGTGCATCTATCTGAATAATGTAGGCGTCGCTCTGTCACGGGTTTGAACTTTCGTCCAGATACTGTTGACAAAGATATATATCCCCACCCGACCTGCTTTGTTAACAGTTATCTAAGTCCAAACCGATATATATACACACTAGCTCAACTGAGAATTCACAATCCATGCTATGAAATTTATTCATCAATGCTTTGTGACTGTCACATAAAGTCACTGTCCCAATTCCACCCACCGCACTTTGTACACGACTAAACAATACTTGCATACATTTTTTTCTTTTTTGGCAAAGTTAACAATTATATAGACAATATAAAGTCCTGTCCTTCTCGATGTTAGAGCGACACAGTTTTTGTCAAATGTATCCGCCACATAACTTTAAAATTTTGTTTTCACCTAGATTGTGTGTATCCATGTAAACTTGAAATGTGACGAATAGGAAGCACACAATACATGAGAGACAAAATCCCTGTATACGTGTGTCATTTTTTTCAATTAAATGTCAGGGGGAAGTATATGTATATTCAACAACACCTCTTGTATCCACTTTCTCTGATTAGACACTTCCACAGCAAATATAGATTTTATGCCACGTTTATCAAGCCTTTGTAGTATATGGCATGAGATTGCGCCAAAAACTATATGAACATTCGTAATAGTTTTTTTTTAATATTGTATTTACAGTGCGTTGCAGATTACTGTTCACTCACTGTCTGTTTGAGACAACCACGCAGAAAACCGATAAGAAACTGCACGTTATATTTTAGATAGTATTAAGGGTGAATAAATACAGCATAGTATATAATGGACAATGTGAACGCATAATTATTTCTAATGTGAAACGCCGGGTTTTGACGCAAGACATACGTTTATGATGCCAGTATCCATTCTCCACTTGTGACAACTTTCAATTTGGTCACGTGTCAAGTGTTGGCAGATAGAGGTTGACGCCATCCTTCCCAGTGTTCACTTAATGTCTACATGCTGTTGTTCATTTCATTTAAGACAAAATGTAGCAAGAAACTGTATTCATTCAGACTTGCTGTCTTAAAGTGTAGCATGTGCAGTTTTCTTATTTGTATATACATGTATCTTGATGATTGCATCAAACAGCCTGAAAGAGAGTGAACAGTAAGCTGCAATGAGCTGTACTTGTTGCATTGTCTCGTCTTTGTTCTTGTAAACACATGTTGTGTATTATGGACCGACGACCATATGCATATTATGGAATATATATACTTACATGCGGGAAATGTTGAACTGTATGTATTGACGTACCGTACTCTCATATAACCTAAAAAATAAACTCGTGACATTGACATCACAATAAAGCATGCGCAAACCTTTCTAGGTGTCATCATAAAGCTGTTGATAAACCTTGAAAATCTGATATAAAGTTGTAGGTATTTTACTGAACTGTATAAAAGCAATACATTACAAAAGATGTCATATATGACAGACTTTAAAAAGGACTCCAAATATCTTATAAACGTTATATTAAAGGCAAAACGTTGTTTAGTAGCCTGGTGTCCAGGGTTATAAATTACCAATGAAAACATGGATTCCTACTTACTCTATTATTAGACTAAGTACCGATGGTTGCATGATGAATTGGGCGTGGGTGAGAAGAGAGAATGAATTGATTGTTAGTATATACCGGTAATCGGTGTGACTTTAACGGTGTACAGTGACATTTATTGTCTGCGCTTGGTATATGTTTGCTGTTGTTGTTGTTGTTGTTGTTGTTGTTGTTGTTGTTGTTGTTTTTGTTTTTGGGTTTTTTCAGTATGAGATATTGAAATTTAGTTGTGATGTCAACTACTAACTTTTGCGTTTGAGGTTTTGCCACCTAATTTTGTGTGTACGTGGATATGACACCGGTACATGATTGCTAAGTTCGTGTACAAGCCAGGGTAAACTCAGGTTGTTCCATACCGGTACTATGCAAACTGTCCATCACACCGCGATCGTCCTAGATCTTGGACACTAACTAGCAAAACCTGTTGCGATGAGCCATTTCTAGCAATCAGTACCGATATCGTTAGGAATTCGTTTACGATATAAGATGCCACTTGATAAAATATGACGTGGGGTTTACCAACAAATTCGAAAATGACAAATTAATCTCAATTTCCAAGCATCTATGTGAATATTTAATAACCTCACCGTGTTGACTCAGAATGGATTCTAAATAGGTTTATATTATGTATTATGTGTTTGCATTTTGTGCATTGATTTAAACCAAAACGGGGCACATACTGTGAAGTACTGTGAGCTATCACAAGAAATGGGCAACGCAAGTATTTCAAATGATATGCATAGTGAGAGAGATATGGAATGCGTCTATCTGTCTAGCATGGATGCTAGTTAGCAGTATCAAAACAGCGTAGATATCCAGTTACACGTTGATACGATCTCAGACCACTAAATATAGTGGTCTGAGATACGATCCAAGTCAGTATCTCGTTAGGTATGCGTATGTCATGTAGATATCCCATTTCATACTATCCAAGCCACCCGTTATAATGATAGTAAATTTACGTGACTGTGTAGGTACCATTTACAATGTAATCGTTCGCCCCAATTCCAAAAGCCAACATTTCTATGCATGCCAACCAAGTCAACATAGTAACCTATTTATAGACATACAAAGATCGTAGGCACTTTTGTTGAAAAATTCATTTTGCAATGACTTGACATTTTGATAATACAAGTCTTTTCACTTGTTCAAACTAATATTGTTCATCTCATTATATGTAAATTAGAAATCATTTCACTTTTGACGACGTTTGAAATTTCTTGAGAAGACACACTGTATATGTAAAAGATAGTTCTTTTTACACTACCAAGGGTTCTCATAATTTACGATTAACGATTCGATCCCCTGTTCAAGTCGATAGGCTTACTTTGTCAAATTCTCCGTTTATTTCTTACGTTTTACCGACTGTATGATGCTGCATGGTTTCCCCTGTATGTCAATTATCACACAAACTATCTAAATTCGTGCCACAAATAACGTTTAATCTCTCAGCCCGTTTTAATTCTAGTTCGACCCGTATGATATAAAAACACGAACCAACAACTACGGGTACCATTTTATCACGACAGTCATCACAGTCTGGCCTTGCTCTATTGAATTTACTATCGTGAACTACTTGTATTAAGACTAATTTATTATAATAAGTTGACATCAAGGGTTGCTATGTATGGAATCCGTCCAGTCGACGGAGATATATATGGTATAATTTGTCATTCGTATGATGTAAATATGATAGAAATATCATCACAGGTGTCATTAAGATTAGAATTTATCAATACACAAATATTACATTGTGTTGGAAGGTAGGCCCTCCCGTACAGACTGTACACCATTCTTCAATTGCAAGGATGTTAACGTTGACCTCGAATATAAATGATTACGATGCCGGTACAGTCACATACATATGTGCTGTAAATGTTCATCGAATCTGGGAAAGGTTACTTTTCTATCTCCAGTTAGATTGGGGTTTCTTTAAATTTCAGTTTACTGACTGAGTTATAATCCAGAATTGAAAGTTCCCACAGTGAAGCATGAGCAGGTCAGCAATAATTGTCATATCGCCCCCTAGCGACAGCTTCATGTGCAAAAAAAATCAAATATTCTGACTTCATTCCCTCAATCACGTGATAGAGTGATGGTGATTTGACATTAGGAATGTATATACAAATAAGTCACTGTCAAAGTCAGTTGTGATTTTCAGTAAAGAACAATAAATTTCACTGAATGCAGGTTTAGTACATTGAAACTTGAACATAAACTTGAAGCTCTAGTAGTATGTCGTGTCATCGCGATCATTTCACTATTTTTCCCGAGTCGTTAATTGTTGTCAATTGCAAACTAAATCATACTTTACTATGAAACAGTTCAATCATTCTAACTGACCTATTTACAAATAATATTGATGGTACTTTGTACATTGACTGAATACCCGTATGTAAACAGGTAGGAAAAAGGTACGAACGCGTGGTTGGTTGCCTGTTTGTTCGTCACCACCTTGCTATTAATTGTGGAAGGTTGATAAGGTCTCATACTTGGTGGTAAAACTCACTGCAACAAGATAGATGAAAATTAAGAAAAATATAGAGAACACTTAAAGCTTGTTTAGCACAACTCAACCAACGCTCAGCAGTTTTTTCCAGTAGGAAAGTTATACAACTTTTTTTTAAAAATAAGGGCGCCTCCAAAGTAATTATTTGATTGGTGCTAGAAGTGTCAAGACTTGGTTCCACGTGAATCAAAGAAAACGACGATTTAATCAAAGGTCTATATCTTAATCACATCACTTGGTGTGCCATTCGCGACTATGTTCTTATAAGGAATTAAAAAGCAAAAAAGCATCGATTTAATTTAGAACTACAATTTAATTAACAATACGACGTTCCATCCACATCTTGTTCTTATGAATTAATGTCATTGATTTAATTAAAATGAAATTTAATAAGTAACAACAGAGCATTCCATCCACACTTTGTCCTTATGAATTAATATGTGTCTATTAAATTAGATGCAATTTAATTAAAACTACTAACCACTGCAATATGGGTTTACATGCAATAATGAACACCCTGCGTAGTAACAATTTCAATTGGTAAATGGGTTATCATACAACACATTTCTAGGGATGTCATTGCATTCGTCACGTCACTCACAAAAACCTAGATAAATACAAATGTTATGCCGCGCCATTTTACTAATTTTTGACAAAACGGCTAAATTTTCCAATTCGACACTTCTGCCGTCATGTCATCACGGTCCACCAAAATCTTGTCTCATAGCCAATCTCTCTAATTGTCACCTAAATCTGTCCATGTCTTTATTTCCTCAACAAACGAGCAACATATATAGATAAAAGGGAGTGTAAACATGACACTGTGGGCTTTTCTGTGGAAGTACATGCAGTGGATCCGATGCACATATTACATGTATTTATACTATGTGCCAGTTTTTAATCTGACTTTGGAATCCAGACAGTCATAACCTCTTTCAATTATTTCCATTTTTTTACAGGAGCCTTTCTCATACCATACACGATATGTCTCATATTCATTGGTATACCGATGTTTTACTTGGAACTTGGATTCGGGCAGTATTTACAACTTGGTGGTCTACGTGCTTGGGAAGTTATCCCAGTCTTTAAAGGTAATAGTAGTAGTAGTAAAACAATGGAGCTACTTTTAGTTTTGTAAAAACAATACTCCTCCATATTACTAGTAAATAACCACACTTGACTGGGAATAAATGTTGGTGCAGAGAAAGTGGACCGTTTGTTGTAGAAAAAACGTGGTCCTCCTTTGAATCAATTAAATGTAAATATTGCTAACACCTGATCTATTTTAGGTTCATAGTTTCTTACATTTCTTTGATATTTTGCTGATAAAAATGCAACATTTCAAAAACCTTGCATAACAATTATTGTTGTGCAGTATTTTCACTTGTAAAGAGTAAGTTTTGAAAGAGATAACCAAAATGGAAAATTGTTATGGAAATTTATTATATTTGCTAATAAAATGAAAACCAAATAGATCAAAAAATGTTGAATCCTTTTTTCATTCACTTTCCCGCTTTATTTGATATTTATTTATCTATTTGTGGTTATAGGTGTCGGATACGGTGCCACAACGATAGCTTGTATGATGAATATTTATTACATAGTTATCCTGTCATGGACTCTCATCTACCTGGCCTGTTCGTTTTCTCCAACCCTTCCCTGGTCTATCTGCGATGGTTGGTGGAATGATATATACTGTTATGACAGCAAGACCATGAACACAACAAACAATGGAACAGAGTTCCTCACTGGAGAGTATAGCAATATTACTATGAGTATGGAAGTTGCTGAGACTCCCGCAGAACAGTACTGGAAGTAAGTGGTCTTCGAATTGTAGCAGCCATAGTGATGACGTCACTTTTTATTGCTGTACACGTCACATTTACTGTGGTCTCCGAATCATGACATTTTTATCAAGAGGGAATGCAACTTTTAGTGCATGGAATTCGAACATTCATTTCAATTCTTCATATTTTTTGGATGATTTTGCTATCCAAATATTTTGAACTTCCCTTTTTTCAGTAATTTTGTTCTACAAATATCTGACGGAATAGAACATATTGAGGGAATCGTTTGGCCACTTGCTGTCTCACTACTTGTAGCATGGATTCTGACGTATATATGCATAGTGAAAGGAATTAGAACTACAGGAAAGGTAAGGAATCACATCTGACGATTTACTGACTTTGGCTACGGAGATAATTAGGCTATATATTACAAGGCTAAAAAAATCAGATGCCAAATTCAAACATGGCTTAGTTTTTCAATGGTAGAAGTACACGAAATGTTGGCTGTTGGTTGAGGCTTCAGTAATTGGTCAACTTTACTGTTGAATATACACACATTACTTAAATCACTATACTACATGTGTTATACATTTATGATCTTTCGTCCCAAATATTTTGTAACGTCTTATCTAAACATGTTTTATTTTGATGAATGTGTATTTTTTTTTAATCAATTGTGTATTTCGAATACGGTGAGGGTACATAGTATTGGATTCAATACCCTTAGAGGGTATGTAGTATTGGAATTAATAAGTATTAGATTTAGCAGGGGAGATTCTGAATAAAGTGTGAATTTTTAAATCTTAGTGAAGTGAATAAGTTGATATTCTTATTCAATTTTTTTTCAGATCGTCTGGTTTACTACAACTTTTCCATACGTTATTATCACTATCTTGTTAATCCGTGCTGTGACATTGCCAGGTGCTGGCGATGGGATTTACTTTTACCTTGTCCCAGACATGGAAAGATTAAAAGACGCCCAGGTATATGATAGAATAGTTGTCGTATAGAAAACACCGTGGTATGTTGTCAGAACGCCGATAAAGTTGAATGTTGTTCAGAAAATAGTTGGCTGCCTGAGCAGCTGGCAGGCGGGGAATTTATCAACTGACGGACAGTTGGCTGGCTGTCTGACTATTACTGGTCTAGAGACTGGTTTGATAACTGACTAAATACTTAAGCCTATTGAATTGGCTGATCTCGCGCGATCGTCTGACGATAGCGATTGATTGGGTGACTTGTAGAACTATCTAACTAACCTATATATATATATATATATATATATATATATATATATATATATATATATATATATATATATATATATATATATATATATATATATATCATTACATATTATTTATTTATTTATTTATTTATTTATTTATTTATTTATTTATGCAGGTATGGGTAGATGCGGGTTCTCAGATTCTATTCTCATTGGCTGTTGGATTTACGTCATTGATTTCACTTGGTAGTTACAATAAATACCATAACAACATCTTAATGTAAGTAAATCTTATTATTGTATTGTATTTGAGTTTTGGTTTATGCTGGTGAAGAATATGTATAGTAACATGTGTCTAGCGTGCAATGGCTACTTTTAGAGCGCCCTCAACGATTGTAATGTATAATCTATTTTGGCAGCGTTGTTTCTTGCTATGAACACTAATTGACCAGTATAAACTACTTACAGAATAGTTAGTGATATCCCGTACTTTGCCAGAAATGACAATGCGTAAAATGTATAAATTTATTGGTTTATTACAGCGACACACTTGTGGTATGTTTGGTGAATTGCCTTACCAGTTTCTATACAGGGTTTATGATATTTGCTATACTTGGTTACATGGCATGGGATCAAGGCAAAGAAGTACATGATGTTGTAGATGATGGTGAGTATATGTAGTTGTATTAATGTGTGTGTATGTGTGTGTGTGTGTGTGTGTGTGTGTGTGTGTGTGTGTGTGTACGTGTGTGTACGTGTGTGTACGTGTGTCTGTGTGTCTGAGTCTGTCTGTGTGTGCTCCGAGTCGCACTCGTTTACAAACATTTATTTAATTCCTGCGAACATTATTTGAGCCATGCTAGAACTAATTTAACGATATCTCAGTCCATACGAAGTTGCTGTCTCTTTCTCAGCTCCTTATTTCGCTACATAAATTTACCATATGCAAAAACAATGTTCGCAATAACCCATTCACTGTAGATAATCAGCACATTACCGTCATGTATAATGCCACCGTACCATCATCACATTACATAATTTAGTATGCAACCTCGTTCCAGGTCCAGGATTGACATTTATAGCCGTGCCTACAGCCATAGCTGAGATGCCTGGTTCTAATTTTTGGGCCATTTGTTTCTTTGTAATGATATTGATGTTGGGTCTTGACAGCCAGGTACGAGGGTAGCTGTGATGTTTATTTGTTTGTTTGTTAGCAAATGTTTTATAGTTGTGGTTGTTTTTTGTTGCTTTTGCTGTTACTGTTATTGTTGTTTTCATTTTCCATGATAAACATAATTGAAAAATCTACACCTGTGTTAATAAAGAGAATTACTTGTAATAATAGACAGAGTTTGCCAATAGTACACACAAAAATGAGCTGCTTGAAAACCTTTATTACATTTATAATTACTAGCAAACAATTAACTTAGACTAATAACATATTTGAGTTAGATTTTCGTATAAAATATGAGACTTAAAATTCAGTAGTTTAATCAATACTCGAGTACAAATAATTTACTGGGTTTGCTCTTTTTCATTTAGTTTTGCGTGGTTGAAGGTTTCTACACGTGTATTGCTGATGAATATCCTCGAATTTTCAGAAGATACCGTCCTCAATGTCTAGCTATTGTCTGCATACTGTACTACTTTTTGGCATTACCGTGTATAACACACGTAAGTACTTGTGAATGACGGTCTTATTATCGACACCAGAGGTCGCTCTTCTATGCCTGCAAAATGTGCACTTGGGTAAATGATGGATGGATGGATGGACGGAAGGACGGACGGACGGACGAGAAATGACGAAATACATCAATGTATGTGTACTTTCACTTACAGTATGTTGTCTTTACAGGCCGGTATGTATTTTTTCACATTAATGGATGGCTGGGGTGCCAGTGGATACGTCCTCCTCTGGTCAACATTGAGTGAATCTTTCGTCATCTGTTACGTCTGGGGTATAAAATACTACATGCGGGCAATATCAGATATGCTTGGATACACACCTTGTTATGGCTGGCCTATTTGTTGGTGTGTGATCACTCCACTGCTCCTGATAGTAAGTATCATATGCACTATGTCTCAATTCACTATATATAATAGTAACTGTTTAGTTTTTTTGAAGGTGGACTGTTACAGGAAAGTAAAATTACTTACTGTAAAATCTCTCTAAAAAGACGCCATTTTTCAGGGAAACCATTTTCAGTTAGCATTGTTTAGGTTGAAGGTGGACTTTTCAGAAAAGTAGATTTACTTTCTCTGTATAAATCACTCGAACAAGACACAATTTCTCATCAGGAATACATTTTCTTTAGTTACCCAATTGTCGTGGTCTCACTATATCTCTCACTTACCTTTCAAAGATCAAACCAGTCGAGTTTGTTGAAGTGAGACCAACACAACATATATACAACTCTCTGAACTAATTGTAAACTAAGTGATAAGAATACTCAGTGATATCTTGTATATTTTGCTATGTTACAGTTCATCCTCATCTTTAGTTTTGGTACATACAGTGGTGCCTACTATGAAGGTTATAAATATCCCCTATGGGGAGAAGTGTTAGGTTGGTTGATGGCCGCAGTGTCAATGCATTGGATACTTACCTACTTAATCTACGGTTTTATAGTCACACCGGGAACATTTAAAGAGGTAAGATGACCTATGAACTTTGAACTTTAATCTGTATCTATAAATTTTATGGTATTATTTCGACAATATTACTGATGAGGAGTGAAATTATTAGATCTGGAGGAGCATCCTTTATCTCTTCGCATATTGATATTGATACGACATCTTTGACATCTTTGACCATACAAGATCTCTCTCTGTCTCTGTCATTGTCTGTCTGTCTGTCTGTCTGCCTTTCTCTCTCCCTCCCCCCCCGCTCTCTCTCTCTCTCTCTCTCTCTCTCTCTCTCTCTCTCTCTCTCTCTCTCTCTCTCTCTCTCTCTCTCTCTCTCTCTCTCTCTCTCTCTCTCTCTCTCTCTCTCTCTCTCTCTAGATCTCGCTCTCTCTCTCTCTCTCTCTCTCTCTCTCTCTCTCTCTCTCTCTCTCTCTCTCTCTCTCTCTGTCTCTCTCTCGCTCTCTCGCTCTCTCTCTCTCCTATCTAATATATGCTAATCATTGCTTTGTTCTATGCCTTTATCTCAGCGATGGCAGACGGGACTTCATCCACCACCCTACCTTACACTTCGTGGACAAACGAATGAGATAGAGGCAGACGACGACCTTGAAGATTCAGGGGAGGACACGCCCAGATATACTTATAATGATAATGAAATGTTGAGAGATATAGAACATTTGCCGAACAATATAAATGGTAATCCCTCCCTCAGCGGTAATAATAAATTGGAAATTGGCGACCCGGTAAAATGACGAAGCATTCACGTACATTATTAAGCTTTGACCTCTCTATGTGACCTTTTATTAGTCTTTGTACAAGTTGACATGTATTGTTGTAAATACAGGGTATATATAACCATTTGTACAGGACAACAAAAAGCTGTAAATATTCGTTTTTATTCGATTGTTTTCATTTATACACTACATTGATAAATTCTTCATTTTAAGACTGACGCCTATAGGTAGCCTTCTAAATGAGATTTCGAAAACATAGTATCGTCGCTATTTGCAAACAATAATAACTTATGTGAGACCATTACCTAAGCCATATTCATGCTAAAATGCATATCTGTCGTTAGTGTCTCTCAGTTTTCTAGAGTAAAGTGTAAACGTTCCCAGTAAATCACATCTCTCATTTAAATGATACTTTGCCGACATTTATCAATGAATTAAACTATTTAGGTGAATATTATAAGAACGGAAGAATTGTTAATCTTCAAGGGGAGCACCGCTCTAGAAAAATTATTTTCATATGCTTTGTGTTCTGGAGTGTCATTTCACTATTTCACATCTCATAAATTTCGCACCGCTATTGTCAAACACTATCTTGTTTCACATTCATTGTACTGTAACTGTGTCTTAGCTGGAATTGATGATCTAGTGTTGTCGGATGACAGTCAGCAGATATGCATATATATTTTGGATGAAATAATAAATATTGTCTCCCTAACTTATTATTACCTTCAGATAAATTCATGAATAATTATTGTTCATCTAATGTATATGGATGTCTGCTGACTTCCAATGAGGCAACGTTAGGACACTGGTTGTGAAAACAACTTTCTATTTGGTGTTTCTCAAAATGGCAATCGGGCGAAAACTTATATGAGGTTAATATAATTATTAAAATGACCCTCTAGAACCCACAGTTTATGAAAATATCTTTACCTGGAGCGGTGTTCCACTTTAATATTATTCAATGAACTTGTTTGTTTAGAATAAATATTCACTGTATGAAGCGATGATGAGTTCCTTTATTTAAATGTTTGTGTTATTGATAGCAGGAATGTATGAGTCAAAGAAATCGATAACCAAGTCCCCATTCCACAGGGGTACTTCCATAGGGAGACGAACTGGGGTATCGGGTGCGCATACCCAGTTTAAAAATTTAACCGATCACTGCATCCCCAGGAACTCAGATTGGATTTAAACGGGCGTTTCCTGTCATTCGGAGTACAACAACGTTACTATGGTGATATTGCTTTAAGTTGTCAGATCCATGTCGTTATATCTTTGTCGAAACTTCTCTCGCTGTCGTTTATTTCATCGTTTGATAAGGATATTGGAATTCCGAAATTCCAAAACCAAAACAGGGTTGTGGCAGGCCTGGTAAAGGTATGACTAACAGGGCTTGCCAAGGCGCATGGATTCAGGCCTGCCAAGGTCAGGGCTGTGGACCATGCATGCCCCGTCACGTCTGTGGCAGCCTCCTCCCCGGGGGAGCTCTCATAAGCGACACTATGGGAATGGTCCGCTGGAAATGGGCGGGGTTTTGCTACTCTTAAGATATAAAAAAAGTCTATCAATCAAAGCAAAAATTCTTACAAGACACAACTGTTTTTTGTTGAATTATTTTAATCAAACGAGATATTAAATATCAATCTCAGTATTTTCATAATTACATATAATATTAATTACAATATTTGTGTACAGATGCACTGTACATCCATCGATTTCAATACTGGTAACTGTTCCGTAATGACGAGGATTTCATGCTCCATGAAAAGCATAACCTGGAATAGAGAATGTGAGAAGAATTCATGAATCAAGCTTAAAAACCCTCAGGTATATATGAAAACTAAGGTATTACTAGACAGCAGAGTCATAGAATTATGCACTATGAACAGAGGTGTGTTGTAAAATTTTGAAATACTATGAATAAATTTCTTTATATTATTTTTTACTTTGAGATTTGATGAGATTTATATTGGTAAATCTGTAAGATTTGCCATATCTTTGTATATATGTCTGTCTGTCTGTCTGTCTGTCTGTCTGTCTGTCTGTCTGTCTGTCTTTCTGTCTGTCGATCTACTAGTATCTCTCTACCTACCTACATATATGTCCGTCTGTCTGTTTGCTTATAATCTCAGTCTGTCTCTATTTCCCTGTCCGTCATTACGTCTATCTGGTTCAGTACTTTATAACCAACTATATTACTTACCTCTAAAATTTTCTTGTAATTGTCAGTCTTCTTGTTTTCGTTAATCTCTTAGTTTTCCATACAATGTCACTTGATGATTGTGTTTTCTTTCCCAAAACACTCGATGATACTTTAGTATCATCTGTAATGTCAAACACATAATCAGACACTCGGCTATGTGCAGGGGTTTCGCTCATTTTTAGTAACGAATTAAAATTGGAAAAGTAAATCTGTACGGTAAAATATGTATTTAAAAAAGTAAAAAAAAAATCACATCAGAAATAATTACGTGCCTATATAGACTTTGAAATACCTACCAATAGTATTCTTGGGGAGTTTGTACAGGCTTCTACAAGCACGCATTGGTTGTTTTCTAACTGGCTTGAACATCTCAAACGCCATCTGTTTGTCATATTCATGTCTTAGTACGGAGTTACTTTGAGACAAAGCTGAGTCTGAAAATAGAAATATGGTTAAAGCATTAAAATTTGGAATACAATCTGAACCTCTCATCAGCTAGGATACAGATTACAGGATTGTGAGGGACAACATACCGTCTATGATATGCCATCTGCACTGAGTTTCAGTGATAGCGTGAGACTGAAAATCTATCATATCAAGATCGAAGTTAATGGAGGTATTTGCGTAGAAACCAGAAGGATAACAAGCCCATGTCACGAGAGGTACACCAACAAGTTTCAAAGTATCAGGGTGGTACTTTTAAACAGGATATTGTTACCTTTCATCTTGTCTCCTGCATCACAAACGTGGACTCTCATCTTCAATGAAATCATGTGCCAGGTGAAGCCACCAAGTCCCCATATTATCACAACTATTGATAGCAGGCACATCAACCAGATCTCAATGGCAAAGTAAACCGTGTAAAAACACGCTTTGCCGATTGTATAAACTGTTGACAGAAGTAGCACTATGACGAGACGTATGATACGAACTGGGAGAAGCACCATAGAAATGATGTTGTCGTTGTGACCTTTTTACAGAGAAAAATAAGAAAACATATTCAATGTGTCGCAATTTACAAGACGGTGAAAACAGAATGTAACTTTATCGCCTGAACTAACACGTTCCATTTGCACGATGCAATCTAAACAAAACACACGAATAAAATGTAAATATTTCAAAATAAATCTTTAGAAAATTATTAAAAATACCTTTGTTCGACTGTCCAGGGAGTCGCAAGTTCTTGATTTGAACGATACAAGTCATCTCTATCTTTCAACGCTTAATTTCGGAGGATTTAAGGCAATAATATTTGCTGTGTGATAGCACTCGGAATGTTTGGAATATTTGAGCAGAAAGTTTCATCTGTTGCCGTTGGTAACAGTGTCGGCGCATGCGTCCATCCAACCAAACAAGATATGTTCTAAATATCGCGTGAATCACTGACAGTTCTTTTTTTCCATTGTAGTAAAGTGTTTCGTTAGTTTTACTCTCCACACAGATACCCCAGGCTAAAACAACTATATTCAAATTATCGTGTAAATAACTAAAATGATACGGATTCTCTGTACTTACGCGTTCACTTCGCTTTGCTGAATTGATACTCAACTCTTCAAAAGAGTGATGTGCGGAAACTAAAGTCTAAAAAATTGTGTGGTTCCGATTACACTCAATTTTAGAATAGGTGGGGTAGGTAGATTTTTTTATTTTATTTTTTTTTAATATATGTTTTTATATGTAAGTGTCTAGTTCAGGTACTTATGTTTTCCGTTGTTTTCCATATAGTCTCTGTGTTATAAAAAATGTTAAAACAATGCCACCTGGATATAGTGTTACTAATCATCTGGTGCATCGCAGGCGTGTAGAAGATTTAGAAATGAAAAACCTACAACTGTGTTAATAAACATGAGTTACATGTAAAACTGTAACAATAGACACAGTTTACCAATAGTACACATAAAATAAGCTACAATTGCTGCTTGAAGACATTTATTACAATTATAGTTTATTGTTAAGGCTATGTTCATCCAATGTTTGGTGAAGCCCTCTAGTATTTTCCATTCTCGTCTGCCTCTTGCCATTCTACTCCATGTTGCCGTACGTATTCATGTATGTTGTTATTTCATCTCTCCATCTCCTTTTTTGTCTTCCTCTCATTTTCCCCGTCCTTGGTTGCCATTCTGTGAGTCTCTTGGTCCAACTGTTATCTTGATTTCTTGCTAATTGCCGATTCCTTGATCTCCTCTATGACATCTTTGACTTTTCTTTCTTGTCTTATGTTGGCATGTCTGACTTTGTCCCGTAATGATATATTGAGCATTCTGCTTTCACTCGCTCTATGTGTTGTTATCAATTTTTGTTCCATCTCTTTGGTTGTTGACCTTGTCTCTGCCCCATATATCATTGTAGTTAGGGCGCACTGTACTGATTATAGACCCTTCCTCTAAAAGATATATTGTTTTTTTTCTAGTCAGTTAGTGATCCTTTGTACATTCCAAAACGTTTCGACCCTCCCTCCATCCTTATAAGTATTTCTTCTTTCGTGATTCTCTATTGTTATTTCTTCTGATGTTTCAAAGTTGGCCCATGAACTTAGTCTTCCCCTTGTGAAGTAGTGGGCCAACCTGTTTGCTTTCTTCACTTAGACAGTGTAGCTGATGTTCCATGTTGTGGTCAGTGCTACATCATCTGTAAGTCTTAAATCAATGAGTTGTTCTCCAGCTTACGTTGACCACCTTCTCCTCCTCTAGGTTGGACTTCTTAAATACTTCCTCTAGTGCTGTTGTAAAAATCTTTAGTGATAACATATCCCCTTGTCTCACCCCTCTGTGTATCCTCATTTCTTATGAAACATATTGTTTCTCTGTGAATTCTTGCCGTAGCTTCTGTGTATATGTCTTTCAAGATGCAACTGTATATGATGTATCCCTCATCAATTCCAACTTTTCTCAGTTCAACAAACGTGTCGCTATGCCCCAAGTAGTCACGTTTATAATTACTAGTAAACAATAATTTACACGGATAACATCATATAACATGTTTGAGTTTGAATGTATCATTAAATACATAGTTTACTGGGTTTGCTCTTTTTTATTTAGGTTTCTACACGTGTATTGCTGATGAATATCCTCGAATTTTCAGAAGATACCGTCCTCAATGTCTAGCTATTGTCTGTATACTGTACTACTTTTTGGCATTACCATGTATAACACAGGTAAGTACATATGAATGTCTTGTTGTTGACACCAGAGGTCGCTCTTCTATGCCTGCAAAATGTACACTTCTCCGGTGGCGTAAATGGATCGATGGATGGATGCACTGAATAAAATTAGATGGATGGAATGAAGAAATACACCAATATATGTTCTTACACTTATATTGTGTTGTCTTTACAGACCGTTATGTACATTCATCTACTGTGTTATAGTCACATCCGAGATATTTAAAGAGGTAAGATGATCTATTGAACTTTGAACTTTAATCTATATCTATAAATTTATGGTATTATTTCGGCAATTTTGCTGATAAAGAGTGAAAATACTAAATAGGGAGGAACATCCTTTATCTATTCGCATATACACATTTTATATAATACGACACATCTCTGACCACACAAGACCTCTCTCTCTCTCTCTCTCTCTCTCTCTCTCTCTCTCTCTCTCTCTCTCTCTCTCTCTCTCTCTCTCTCTCTCTCTCTCTCTCTCTCTCTAATCTCTCATTGCTTTTTTCTATGCCTTTTATCTCAGGAATGACAGACGGGACTTCACCCCCACCCTACCTTGCACTTCGTAGACAAACAAATGAGATAGAGGCAGACGACGACCTTGAAGATTCAGGGGAGGACACGCCAAGATATATATATACTTTTAATGATAATGAAACATTGTGGAGAGATATAGAACATTTGCCGAACAATATAAATGGTAATCCCGCCCTCAGCGGCAATAACTTGATAAATTGGAAACTTGCGACCAGGTAAAATGACAAAGCATTCACATACATTATCAAGCTTTGACCCCTTCATGTGTACTTCATGTGACCTTTATATGACCTTCATGTGTACTTTATGGGACCTTTATGAGACCTTTAAGTCTTTGTACAAGTTAGCATGTATTGTTGTAAATACAGGGTATATATAACCATTTGTACAGGACATAAAAGCTGTAAATATTTGACAATGTTTTGATTCCATTGTTTCAGAACTATATATTATGTTATTCAATTCTTCATTTTAAAATTGACTCGTATAGGTGGTCTTGTACATGATATTTTGAAAATATAGTAAATTGTAACTATTTGCAAACAATTAACTTATGTGAGACTATCACCGAGACCATATACTTGCTACATTTATCTCTGTCGCCTTTGTGTGTCAGTTTCCTAGAGTAATTAACTGTAAATGTTCCCAGTCAATCACATCTCTCGTGTAAATTTCTTATAATACTTTGCTCACTTTATGAATTATTAATCCATATTGACGAATATTTTAATATCAGAAGCATTGCTAATCTTCAAGGGGAACATCACGCTCGGAAATAATTTAAAGTGAACTTTGTATTCTGGAGAGTCATTTCATTATTTAGCATCACATTAAGGTTTTTGTCACGATCGCCAAGAAACCCAACCACATTGAATCTTGTTTCGCATGAATTTCATGGTTCTGTGACTGTCTAGAAGAAATCGATTTGAGTGTTACCTGATGGGAATCAGCATGAATGTATATTTAGTAGATGAACAATAAATATTCACGTCTCTTAAATGATTGTTACCTTCAGATATAAATAGTATTATTCATCTAGTAAATATGGATGTCTCCTAACTCCATTGAGGTACTACCGCTTAGACGATGAATGAGAAATGATTTTCAATTTCCTATTTTTTTTATGACGTGAAATCACGAAATGACTCTAGAATCCAAAGTTTATGAAAATGTGTTTACCTGGAGTGGCGTTCAGCTGAAATATTACACAGTAACAGTAACTTTAGAATAAATAGTCACTTTATAAAACAGATGACAATTCCCTTCTTTATTGACCACCACCAATATAATCAGGATATGTGGGACATGCCTGTACCATGAGGCCTGTGGTGCCCCCCGGGATGACACTCTCATAAACGACCATACGGGGAGGGTCCGCTGGAAAGGGGTGGGTTATTTACGTGCTCATAGGGTATAAGAGAGGAATCCGACAAAATTCTTCACACGATCAAAGCAAAAACTCTTTCAATCCAGGAAAAAGTCAAGCCACAGCTGTTTTCTTATTGAATTATTTTAATCAAACGAGATACTGAAATTAATCTCAGTATTCAAATAATTACATATCATATCTTTTAAAATTAAGTACAATATTTTGTTATGTACAGATGAAATGTCGTTTTAGGTATTGGTACTGGTATCTGTTTATTGATGAAGAGGACTTCATGCTTAAAAAGCATAACCTGCAACAGAAATATATTGAGCAGATCTTTATGAATCAATCGAAACAAATCAATATATATATATAAGTATAAGTAATGGTACGAAATGATTGCCTAACTGCACAGTCTGCACTGCTCAACAATTAACGTTCATGGGGTGGGATTGGGACAAGCTCGTCCAAATTCGAAGTATACACTTTGTTATACTACATTCTCTCCACTATTGCCTCCCACAAAATAAAGGTTGCCATAAAAGTATCCTGTGAAACCTGTGAACAACATAATTTTAAATGCACTATTGGATATTGTGCTGCCCTTTTTAAAACCAAAATAGCTCTTGTCATACAATCAAATTTAAATGACCTTTTTTTAAGACTGTTTGCGCCCTTCCCCATGAATACATGTCTACTCTTTGCTTTGATACACTGCATAGTTTCTCTTTCGTTAAAGATGATTTAACTAGATACTGCAACATTTCAACTACATCTCATTGCATTAATGTAAATGCCAACGTCGTACAACGTTAGCTAATGATGTCACAATTGAGAGAACACGTGTTTCTAAAACCACCGGCCACTGTAGTGTCTGAGCCGCGGCATTTCAAATTTGACTGCTTATGACTCTTTACGTTTAAGTCACGTGATATTTTCACATCTGATGGGGAGGCGGTACGTAAACCAAAGGTAACGTTATAAAAATGATATTTGCATTCAACTTTATTTGATATCATATTGGAAAGACGAATTTAAAATGCGTTGTCCCTTATCAAAGACATAGTTTTAAAGTCACACAGGCTGAGTTTATAAACTATTATATGCAAATGAAAATACTTTCACAAAACCTCAAATGAACTATAATTCTAGTATAATGTCAAGATTAATAGTTGCCTTCTATGGCATTACACTGATAAATTGTCTTCTGGCATTTGTTAAAAGTTGATTGTACATCGATTTCCTCGACAATTTTATACAGTCATAGAAAAATTATGTCATCGGCTCATTCGTTATGAGAGTTCAATACATGTGAATATCATATGTGTAGTACCAAGTGATGGTTTAAATGACCATATGAATGAGGGAATTTATTGGGTATTTATTTTGGATTTTTAATTTATAAAACAGTTCTATCATGGCCTCCTACTTGAAAAATCAAATTGAAGCAATATAGACAAGTCTATGTTTGTAAATCGGTATATTGAAAAAAAAGTGCGAAAAACGTTTGTTATCGTACGTGCAATACAAATTTTATTTATTAATCTTTTGCAATTTAAAGCCTTACAAACAAGTACTTAGTGTATGTTATTTCACATTATTTTTCAAGTTGGAAGCCATGATAAAACGAGAGAGAGAGAGAGAGAGAGAGAGAGAGAGAGAGAGAGAGAGAGAGAGAGAGAGAGAGAGAGAGAGAGAGAGAGAGAGAGAGAGAGAGAGAGAGAGAATTAATACATTCTAGTGACGTCAGTCGACTTGCACGCGCAAAATATAATAGTCGCCATCTTTATAACACTGCACTTGTCAGCAAGCTTCACGACTGAGAAATTCTGGATAATGATATTGATATTCATGTAACAATCGATGTAGTGATAGTGTGATCGATCCCAACTATATTGTGTCCTTATCGTTTGAATTTGGCATGTGTCATCACTGGGACCGGGAAATATGTACGTACGCATACGCACATCATGTTGTCAGTTGAGTTGGAGAATTTAAAAACAGACGATATTTGGATAAAATTCAAGTACAAACAATAATATACAGTGTGTGAGTCATTACACGTGTTATGCGGCGTTATCAAAATATGCGCATGCGTGCGCATGGACAGCGATCAGGGGATGCCCCTTCCAAAAGTTTGGTAGGCGCTTGGCTGCCAAGCCAGAGTTTGATAGCTAGCTTAAGCTTGCAGTCAATGACAGTATTTGTCCTGGGAACTGAAATACACCTGTGGATTTGTTGATACATATTTATCGACAGAGGTAAGTAGTTACAGATTATTTGATCAAATGTTATGCATTATACACCAGACAATCCATGCGCCTTTTTCTTTCTTGTGTTTAAACAACAAAAATAATATTTAGAAGAAGAAAAAATCAAGATCGACTCCTCTGCCAGTGGATATTTAAGAAACTGACCGATGAGCTTTGAAACGTTTGTCAATGCTCACACTCTATCTCCAGTATTTACTAAATTAAATTTGGGATCAGGGACAACGCACTGTCTATTTTTTAGCTCCGCTGTCAGCGAAAGCTGAAAGCGTAGCTTTAGGTATAGGTTGTATAGAGTATAGAGTGTATAGGTGAATCATAGGTGTCCGTCAAACTTTTATATTTTCACTATCTTCTCTGAAAGTAACAGCCAGAATACTTCGATATTTGGTGTGCATGTTCCCTGGGGGGAGGCTATTCAGATTTGTTCATGCCAAGTTGATCTGTGCCATTTTCAATTTTTTATGATTTTTTTTCCAAAAATGACATTTTTATCAACTCCTCATAAACTTCAAGTCAGATTGCTTTGATATCTGGTGTGTTGATGCACAGAGGGTAGCTTACTTAGATTTGTTAATTTCAAGTCAGCACATCTTCTTTTCTATTTTTTATGATTTTTTTTTGTAATTTGAAAAAAAAATGAATATGTTAATGAGCATTATGACCGACGCCATATTGGAAATCAGTCCACGAGACTTTAGGTAAAAAGACACTATTGACGTCAAACAAGCAATGTAATATATGCTATAATAGTCTTAATTCTTGTGCGCCCAAATGACAAATATTTGTTCGAAAAAGGGTTGTAAACTTCAATCCAAATTCTCTACCCCTCCTACAGAATGGTTCATTCCAGTATATGCACCTCATAATCAAGTGAGAGGTTACTAAGATGCCCATTGCAGGTAGTCCGACGGGATAGTGTCTTTTCGATAGGTATATTAGGGAGCTCAGAATTCAAACCACCGGTTATATGAATTCACGGTCATAGTAAAATTCATTTGATTTTTAATTTGCTATTTTGACCAACTCCGGTTGTCTATTCGCGATAAAATTACGATTAGTTTGGAAACGGGGTAGATTTTCTATGATTCCATGTCATAAAAGCTTATCATGTGTTGTGTAGTTTTCGAAAAGCACTTCCGGTGGGAAAGTCGCCCAACAGGCGATCTCGCGCCATTGCTGTACTACGTGGCACTTTATTCTGGTGGGGTGTCTCTTGAAAACGGGAATAGCGAAGGGTGAGCCAATCAAGTGAGACCTTTCAAATGAAGCTAATATTATAGCCAATAAAATTAGTTGTACGATGATATGTGTATAATAAGGGTAAGGCTGGCCTCCACACACTGTAACAAGTAAATTAGTAAAGTTGAAATCTTTGTCGCACGATTTCGTATTTATGTACGGATGCGTAGTCTTTCTAAACAGTAATTTTTAGATCAGTTAGTATTTAAACTACGTTTCTGAGTTAATTATTCGGTAGGTTATTGACGAGCTCCCTTTTGTAAAAAAAAGCTGTACAAATTGCATGTCAACGTTCGCCCGGGCCCGGGCCCGGCCACGTTCAGCGGAACTAAGTGAAGCTCAATCATAATGGTGGCTGTCAAAATCGAAGACGCAATTTGACCGTATTGCATTGTTATTTCAGTGAGTTTATTCAGCAAAAAAACAACGTGTTCTATGTTTTTGTACTTCCTACATGATGTGATGATCGTTTTTTTTTTACCGGTACAACTTACAGCCTACAATGAAACTGCTAACTTGGCTAGTAACACTGACACGATTCCGTGTTCCGTGTTCATGTTTTGGGGCACATTTCTAAATACACGAAACCAGTTATTGAATGTGTAGTGGATATTGATATTCAGTTTGAAAAATTAAAATCCTGAACTTTATTTTGGGAACGGTTTTGTCATTTCTTAGTAATTATAGGGCCGACTGTATCACGTTTAACGTTTATGTCAACCCGAAAGTACATAGACACGAAAATAGACGAAGTGACTTGTAGTTGTACATGTAATTAGTAACAAAATTTTGCTGTAACTGCTGATAACCTTCAAATTTATTTATTTTTATGTTGTAAATACATTCTAATATGCACTAAGGACAACACTATAAAGACTTGCTCTGTGTAAGGTGATTTTTTGTCTTTTAAAAATGTAATAGTTAGATCAATGTGTACCAGAAATGTTATGTAGTATTTAAGCTAGAAATAAGACCACATAATATCTTATTACCCCCCCCCCCCCAATTAAGACAAACTACTCACAGAAAGCAACAAAAAAAAGAGAAGAAGCTCCAAAACATAAAAAATAGAATAAAATTACAGTAAGGAGCTCGAGTTGGTGATGCACAAACAACTACAAAGAATTTAGAAATAGACAGTTCAATTACAACACAGGGTTTGAAATAAATATGGGGTTTGGAAAAGTGAATTAGAAGTAGAGCAAAAACTAAGAGAGATGAAGAGCCTAAGTGAACAAGCGGAAAGCACTTAAAGATAGGACCCCCACATTTTTTGCAGGACTACTACGTTATCAATTTTCCTAGTCCTGTGGGATAGTGACTTTTTTACTCTAGTGTCGAACCCTGAATTGGCTGAGAATGACTCTGTTTCGGGTACTTGGGATTGTCGCCGTCTGGAAACTAAGATGGCGATTAATACATTTCTTCCCTATATATATCTACTACAACTAGTACAAGTTGAATGTTGTTGACTTGGTAAATTTGTTAGAAAATTCAAATTCAAATTGCCTCAAAATTATTTTAGATCCCTAGTTTATTTCATTCATCATTAAAATTTTCCAGGGTTAAAGCTGTAAGACACTGGAATTATTTATAGCCAACCTCAAAATCCTCTTTTTAAATTCTTTTTCTTGTGTGCAATTTTGTGCAATTTTTCATAACAGTAGATTTTTGTTATAAAATGGTGACTATGGTATAAAAGTACAATACATTACCAACTTCTGTGTAAAATGTGTTTATAGTGAGACATCATATGAAACCACTAACCACTTTATTGCATTGCTAAAACAAAACTGCATAGTGAAGAGCTGAAGAACTGAACCACTTCTACATGTCACCAAAATAAAAAAATAAAATAAATAAAAAAACAGCGGAGCTATTCTGACCGATAGGTCGCTTGTTCTACTGTGCTATCATTTGTGTAAACCCTCTCTCCTTATTTTTGTTTGTTTGTCTGTCTGTCTGTCTGTCTGTCTGTCTGTCTGTGTGTCTGTCTGTCTGTCTGTCTGTCTGTCTGTCTGTCTGTCTGTCTGTCCGTCTGTCTCTGTCTGTGCGTCACTGTCTGTCGTCTGTCCATCTCTATCTCTATGTATGTCTGTTTGTCATTTCTGTCTGTTACAAATAAATTAAATTCTCTCTCTTTTTCTTCAGTTACTGAAGAAACCAGTATTTTAACAACTTTGAACATTCTGCTAAGATCTCATGGCCTCAAAAATACTTATATTGGCAGGTTCAGAAAGTACTTTTTATGGAAGGCATTACTCTGTTATTTTTTAATATTGATCCCCCAGGGTTTGTTTTTAGTCTCTCAAAATCGTTTTATGGCGTTTTGTACATTGCAAGGAGAACATACATGTACACCGGGACTGATCAAATGATTTACCAAAATTATCCGCTGTCCCTTATCGTTCGTTGTCCGAACACAGACACAGTGAAACGACATTTAAAAGACTTGAGACGTGTGCATGCATACACACAGAGAACGTCATGGACTTTGACCTTGTTCCCAACATGTCTTCAGTTTCATGCATTTACTTGGAGCGAAAATCCTTTCATTCCGTGATATGAAATTGTTCCTAAATATTCCTGTTTCTGTCTTAGCACTAGGCTTCAAAAATCATTACCCACAATTCCAACATTTGGCTAATGTTGTCCAATTTTAATTAGCCACATGGAAAAGTCATTAGCGACAAACATTAGATATTGAAAATGTACATTTTTTTGTTTTACATTATCTTAATTTCTGATATTTTGTCTTACTATGTTATTACTGTATCGTGAGCACTAACAGTCAAACTAAACTTTGCCTCCATCAAAATCTTGACTCTATCATCCTAAACTAAATTTTGCCAGTTTACTGTACGTGTATTTCTATTGTAGATGCTAAAATAAGAAATCAATTTACATTATAATGTTCCATCCTGCATAAGATCAACCAATTCATCACTTCTTTTTAGTCCTTTTCTCCCCAGAGGGTATTGAGCAATACCACTGACCAATCTTTGCACTGTATAGACTTGTGTTTTTATTTCATAAATTCATTTGGTTGGTTTTTTTTTTCTATTCCTGGTAAGAATCTAGTTATTCTGCAACTCTTTATCATATGAATGAATAACACAATTCTCGCTATCTGCAATACAATTCTATGCATCGCTAAGGAGTCAAATGGAACGCAGTCTCGCGACCGCGCTTGCATTTGTAGACACCTACACTTCTGGTCGCCTATGTCAATACACGTGAATGTTTCTTCCCAAGTTTAATTTGTAACAAATAAAATAAACGCAAGTTTTAAGCTCATATAATTATGAAGGTGGGAAATTTAAATATGTACAGTATCTTTCCAGAGCAAAATTACAAGAGATGTCTACAACTGAAAATGGGAAAGAAACATTCCTGTGTATAGCCGCCCCTTCCGAAGCACTGCGGTACGGTACCGCCGGACTGTGCCTGAAAGGGTCAACAACGGGGTCAAATTTGACAAGCATCTAATGAATATTCATAATGCAGTATATTACCGTCTGGTTTACAACGATTTTGTTCGTACTTGCCGCATGAGATATACATGTATGTCGACAAGCCCTATATTATTGTGCCAGTGTATTAATGTTTATGAATCAAGGAGATGCCTAAACTGGATAATTTTCTCGCAGTAGTCCTTTATTTATATCAGCGCTGCATTTTGGATTTTTGGCGCCGTCATTTCAAATTTAGAGACGACCATCCAACATGTCGTAACATTGTATCAATTTCCAGTGAAAAGAATATCGATCGATACGTCCACTGTTGAGTTTACAGTGGAAAGTTCGTTTGTATATTATTTGCACGCCTTGATATTTTGTCGTGTTAGGACCTTATATCTTACATATATCAGCCAACATTTGGCAGTTTTGATTTTAGGATGAAGTGCCCTTGTAATTCGTACTTTTTATAACATTTACTGACCTATTTTCGTAATTTCAAGCCTACTTTAAAGATGCGTGTTGGCGTAAATATCTTTAGTTTTGTCAACGGCTAAGAATACTTGACGATAAAATCATACTCAAATACAGATTACAATAATATAGAGTATTAATTCAAAATTTTAAAACTATACGAATTTAGCCTATTATACTCCGAAAATGGATGCAAAATTTGAAAATCATAAGTCGAAATTTGAAAAAATTGCACCGACGAGAAGTTCGCACCCTGTTGAATTCAGTAAACGCCATTGTGGTCTATGGGAAATTACGCAAAATCATGGCATCGCCCTGTATAGTCGTCACCTCATAAAATCCCTAGGTTTAACTTTTTTATTTTTCTGTTACTTCAACCAATATTTGAGATGACATGTCTCACTATGTCGCCCTAAAACTCTATCGTTTTACTTTTTCGAATTTCAATCCCATTCAGGAAAAATGTTAAGTTTTCCGTCTTTCACTCGGAGGCCGCGCATTTTAGTACGCTCGGCATATGAATGTTTATGTGATACTGTGTACATGTTACCATCAACTAAATTAAGTAACGTAAGGCTTTCTGTAAATCAATAAAATAACAAATGTAGATAAAACATTAGCTAATCTATTTCTTATATTTACATTGATGAAAGAACAAAGATATGGTCTTGACATAGTCTATTTCTCCCAAACCCATTTTGTTCATCAACTAAGATATTGTTTTCTTCAAAATAACAGAGCTATCGAGAATTTATCAAGGAACTGTATATAATCTATATATAGCAATATAGAAATGTAGGCTAATTCCCCTCTGTAGTTTAAGAAATAGGAAACAAATAGGTACTGGTGGGCGTGTCATCAAACTGCATTGAGATTTCATCACGTGACAATTTAGATCCCCGCGTTATCAAAAAATATTAACGTTTACTCGTGGCGTAAACAACGTTTACTCGTGGCGTAAACAACGCTTACTCGATCGTGACGCATGCGCATATGTTCATCAGTTCTACATGACATGCCATGGTGAATAAATACGAGTTGACATTTCTAAACATCACGTATGAAATTCGTGGTAATCGATGGATCTATAGAACCTGTTATTAATGTCAAAATTCAAAATTTGATCGTCTAAAACAACTATTTAGAGATTTGTATTTATAGTTATTCTGAAAGATTTGTACATTCTTTCCATTTACAATTTAAAGACTTTTGCCCTTACGGAAGGCATTCAGTGTAAATCTGGTTTTAAGTTGGCAAAGCTCAGAGTCGACTATAAGAATGCTTAGGGTGCCCAGTGTGAATTCTGTATTATAAATTATATCTGTGTTTTTCAGCTAAACTACTCGGTATGGGTTGTGTAACCAGCGCATTGTGTTGTTGGCTAAGAGAAGAACAACGAATTTCCAAGGTAACAATATAAATATATTATACGATACAATAACTTACTGTTATATTGTATAAGGTCAATTGCTGCATTACCTGTAAGTAAACGTATTGTTTGTAACTGTATACATGATAAATCAAATCACAATAAAATTAAATTGATTCTTGAGTGCACACGCCCCCAACGGCGATCCTGATTTCAACCTGATTCTGTACTGAATATGTATATTTTTGACCACTGATTGACGTGTACAATGTCTAATTATTTGTTTTTTGGAAAAGTGTCAGTGAATATATAGTGGTTGTCTGATCGTAAAATAATACCTCCAGTTACAACTAGTATAGTTTTAACATGGTGACAGATTCAAAACCAAACTTTCGTTCAAGATAAACTTACCACTACACAACGTACTTACAGATCATCAGACATATTATGATGGTTGTAAGAATCATTCATACGGATCTTGTACTCCGATCGCATCATGTACGTGTTGTATTTTAAACGTTAGAGTCTAGTGCACGGTAAAGTAATACGTCTATACGTTTCATGTCTATTTTCATTTTTATTCAGGAAGAGACGACAGCCCCTCAAAATGGTGACTATGAACAATATATGTTGTTACAACGCATACCTGACTCAGAGCATGACAGTAAAAGCCAAAAGAACATGGGAGCATTATTGAGCAGTACATAAGCTTATCATGATCATGAGTGAAATGAAAATGAATATAACAGAAATTCTCAGACGAAATCTAGAGTGTTTCCTACGTCGTTCATCCAATTGCAAGAATAAGAAAGTAAAATAAGACGCTTTGGAAAGTTCCCGTACAATTACAAATTGCCAAACGTGTTCCCTCCGCTTCAATTCCATTTTAAAGAGGTTTAACTTATCGGCGTATTTAGATAATGTAGATTAGCAGACAACAAAGTCCTATGATTGAACAGTATGTCATGAGGGGGAAACGATCAACATATATCTTAGTCATTCCGTTTATGGTAGCTGTATAGGTAGACTTAGTCTAGTAAAGGTATATCCGAAAATACTATGAAATACACTCGGGACAGTTGGTATGACGGTGTATTAGAGGTACATGTACAGTGCCTCCAGGTTTTATGACACGACAAACTTGCCATCGCATGGGAACGAATACGAGTGTGTAAAGGATTACGATTGACAGACGAATCACGGAAGGAAGAAACGATATAATTAACGTGTTTATCACTTTGTTCCGCATTTTAATCGTTATATTCTTTTTGTGCTGAGTTGAAAGCCATTTTGTAACAATCAAAGTCCAGTTTAAAAAATAGCTTACTGTTAAACATGCATCGTGTACTTACACTTTTCGCAGGAATGACCACGCCGTCATGGGTTATTCCATGGTTATGAGTTTGGTTCATTATTGTAAAATAATCCATTCCCTCTTATGATATTTTCTATCAAAAATTTAAACGCGAAAACATACTGTAATGACACAACAAAGTTCTGTTGTACATATAGTAGCTATGGTAACAATGATAACAGTGCAATGTCCAATTTAATGTGTAACTCTACAGGTCATTGATTACTCATGGGTAGAAGGCAAATGCTATTGTAACCAATGACCTGTAGTAGAGTTAAACATAGAATTTGAAATTACATGTATACACTGTGATCATTGTTACCATAGATGTACAACTGTACTTTGTATCAATCATGCGCATCAAGATGTAATCAGTTCACAAGTTTAATGCTTGTTATAATTTCGTCGGTTTATTAATGCAGGTAATTACAATCAGTACGTAACAGGACAATGTGATATAATGCCCATGTTCGTTTAGGCATAAACATTCAATTTATATAAACATCGATCCATAACAGAAGTTTAACTGTTCCAACTTTATCCGTCAAGAATATAGTCTGTGGACACCTGATGCTCGTCTCGGTTAATACCCAGACTCTCACCGTTGGGAACTCTTCTACGAGACCACCTCGTAAACAGAGCCCCCAACGGCGACAGTCTGGGTAACCGAGACTAACCTGACCACTCGGATTGCATAGAGGAATAGAACAACAACTGAAATAAAAAATACTTATTTTGGTAATCAAAGGATCAACGTCGTAAACCACAGGCCTCTTTACGACACCGTCCAAAACGTACCCAACAATTGCAAGAGGTATTTCGCTGCTTCAGCAGAAATATATATTTGCTCTATATCTGGCTTTCGAGAATGTCAAAAGCTGGTTATGAGCATAATCATTTGCACTACGTGCACCCCGTTACAAACCCGTGACTATGGAACTCTTTAAAGCTATATATGCAAATAGGAAAAAATTTGTTCTCAGTAGGTGACAAATTAAGATTTGCTGTGGTTTCCATTACTTACTTATATGCTTTGATATAATTGTAAACTATTACTTGTGTGACTGAGTATCTTTGCACATATTTTTATACAAGTTATAGAAATTGTCATTGTAGAAGATCACAACACATAAACTGTCTCGAATAGTACATGTATAAGCAATATATACGTCTATATATACACTTTCTATAAGTTGATTACAGCAGACTACCTTTAAGAGCCTGTAAGACCGTGGTAGTATTCTGCAATGCATGTAGCTATCTGTCCGCAACTGTTTTGTAGATTTTTATAAAAGGGTTCATAAATCAACTGGCTTTGCTGTCTTTTAGTTGCAGATTGAAATGGCGATACCACATATACCCAAGTTATATTTTTTATGCTAAATATATCTTTTTTTTATTACTAGCAATATACACCATTTTACCAATATGAAAATAAGTTTTTGTTGCTTTTGTAATTTTTAATCACATCTTGTTGACATTTCGAAATGTGCATATCATTTGTATATACCTTTAATTGTGTAGATAATATATATAACTTGAACCATTTACAATTGTTTATATTTGTTTTTGTGAATAAAAAATATATATCTGATCAATCATATATTGCTTTTGCACTTTTGTCGTGTGTGTGTGTGTGTGTGTGTTGTGTGTGTTCATGAGTTAGGAAATGGATTGGTGTGCATGTTCACTATGTAACAGTCCCCGATGGCTTCACTAAATTTACGTACAGGAAATAAAATTATTTTCATATACTTTGTGTTCTGGAGTTTATATTATTTACATCTCATGTAAATAGTTTCGCGCCACGATTGTTAAAAACTGTCTTGTTTTACATTCAAGGTACTGTAACTGTGTCGTAGCTGGAATTAGTGATCTAGTGTTGCCAGATAAGAGTCAGCAGATATGCATATTTATTGGATGAAATAATAAATATTGTCTCCTAACTTATTATTACCTCAGATGAAGTCATGAATAATTATTGTTCATCTAATACATATCACGCATGTCTGCAAACTCCCATGATGCAACACTGGACAACTGCTAGGACACCGTGAATGTGAAACAACTTTCATTTGGTAATTCTATCCCTTGTTGGCAATCGGGTGAAATTTATCAAACATAAATCATTAAAATGACTCTCTAGAACCCACAGTTTATGAAAATATCTTTACCTGGAGTTGCGTTCCCCTTTCATATTATTCGATGAACTAGTTTGTTTAGAATAAATATTCATTACTTGAAACGATAATGAGTTCCTTTATTTAAATGTTGGTATATTGACCATCGTGAATACAAATGACGTCCCTTTTCACAAATAATCAAGTCCTCCGGCTAAAACGTCCCTAGACATACCAGTATAGCATGCAAAACGTGTATCTATGTCTTTTGTAAACAAAAGATATCACGCCCACTGCACGTTTAGCATGTCATTCAATTCAGTCTCGGGTAATGATCTATATAGCGCCTCGAGCGGCCGGATTAATAACAAATTACACGGTAATTCAACTTGAATATACCTGCCATGCATATGCTATGGGTCTTTCTATTGACTGCAATAACCTACCTGTAGAAAAAGGCATTTGTTCTGAACCTTGGCAGCATACCCCTGTTTAAAAATGTAACCTAGCTATCCTTCCATCCCCTGGAACCCAGAGTGGATTTACTAGTAAACGGTATATTTATCATGTCATTCGATTCGGAGTACAACGACGTAACTAGTGATATTTTGTCAGAAGTCACGTTGTTTATGTCTGAAAATTCCCTCGCTGCTGTTTATTTCATTGTTTGATAAAGATATTCCGAAATTTCCAAACCCAACACAGCTAAAACATATATCAGGTTAGAAATAAGGCTGTGACAGGCCTATGCCTGGTAAAGATACAATCATGTATATTCAGGCATATATGGATTCAGGCCTGCTTGGTTAGGGCTGTGACGTACAGGTCTGATTTGAGGATATGGTAGACATGCTAGGATATGTCTGTGGAACAAGCCTGTCCCGTGACGTCTGTGGCAGCCTCCCGGGGGAGCTCTCATAAGCGACCATAATTTATGAGGATGGTCCGCTGGAAATGGGTGGGGTTTTGCTACTCATAAGATATTTAAAAAAGTCTAGCGATCAAAGCAAAAATTCTCACAAGACACACTGTTTTCTTATTAAATTATTTTAATCAAAACGAGATATTAAATATCAATCTTAGTATTCACATAATTACATATCATTTTTTTAAATAACTTGTGTACAGATGCATTGCACATCCATCAATTTGAATACTGGTAACTGTTTAGTGATGACGAGGATTTCATGCTTCTTAAAAAGCATAACCTGTAACAGAAAAATATGAGAAGAATTTTCATGAACCAATCGTAAAAACCCTCAGGTACACATTATGTATTACTAGACAGTAGAGTCATAGAATTATGCACTATGGACAGAGGTATGTAGTAAAATGTTGAAATACTGTGAATGAATATGTTTATATGATTTTCTACTTTCAAATTGAGATTTGATGAGATATCTGTAAGATTTGTCATATCTTTGTATATGTCTGTCTGTCTGTCTGTCTGTCTGTCTGTCTGTCTGTCTGTCTGTGTCTGTTTGTAATCTTTGTCTGTCTCTATATCTCTCCGTCATTACGTCTATCTGGTTCAGTACTTTATAACTAACTACATTACCGCCCGTCCGTCCGTCCGTCCGTCCGTCCATCCATCTGCCCACCATGCATTACACTGGTTCAGTACTTTATAACTAACTACATTACCGTCCGTCCGTCGTCCGTCCGTCCGCCCACCATACATTACACTGGTTCAGTACTTTATAACCAACTACATTACTTACCTCTAAAATTTTCTTGTAATTGTCAGTCTTCCTGTTTTCGTTAATCTCTTAGTTTTCCATACAATGGCACTTGATGATTGTGTTTTCTTTCCTAAAACACTTGATGATACTTTGGTACCATCTGTAATGTCAAACAAAAACATAATCAGACACTTGGCTACTTGCAGGAGAGTTAACTTATATTTTGTAACGAAAATTGAAAAAAAAAGTAAATCTGCATTGTAAAAAATGCAAAAACAAATAAAAAATAGCAAAAAATGGCCCTCCACTCTATGAATACATAGCATAATTTAATTAAAAGAGAGAGAGACTCAAGAGAAAGTGGTTTTTTTTTTAATTTTGCAGTAATATTTATTGTAATGTGACGTATCGATATGAAAATTTATTCACAAACAGGATACTTATATGTACAAATAACAATCGTTACAGCCACATTATCAATTCACGACAAAAATGATTACGTACCAATAGACTTTGAAATGCCTACCTATTGAAATCTTTGGGAGTTTGTACAGGCTTCTACAAGCACGCATTGGTTGTTTTCTAACTGGATTGGACATCTCGAACGCCATCTGTATGTCATATTCCTGTCTTGGTACGGAGCTACTTTGAGACAAAGCTGAGTCTGAAAATAGAAATATGGCCAAACATTAAAATTTGGCATACAAACTGAACTGAACCTGTCATATCAGTTAGGATACAAAGAACAGATACATGACAACATACCGTCTATGATATGCCATCTGCACTGATGAGTTGCAGTGATAGCGCATGAAACTGAAAAACTATCAAGATAGGAGTTGATGGAATCATCAGAAACCAGAAGGATAACAAACCCATGTCATGAGGGGTACACACAAATTTCAAAGTATCAGGGTAGTACTTTTAAACAGGATATTGTTACCTTTCATCTCGTCTCCTGCATCACAAACATGGACTCTCATCTTCAATGAAATGATGTGCCAGGTGAAGCCACTAAGTCCCCATACTATCACAACAACTGATAGCAGGCACATCAACCAGATCTCAATGGCAAAGTAAACCGTGTAAAAACACGCTTTGCCGATTGTATAAACTGCCGACAGAAGTAGCACTATGACGAAACGTATGATGCGAAGTGGGAGAAGCACCATAAAAATGATGTTGTCTTTGTGACCTTTACAGAGAAAAATAAGAAAACATATTCAATGTGTCGCAATTTACAAGACGGTTAAAAAAGAATGTAACTTTATCACTTGAACCAACAAGTTCCATTTGCACGATGCAATCTAAACAAAACACACGAATAAAATATAAATATTTCAAAATAAATCTTTAGAAAATGATTAAAAATACCTTTGTTCGACTGTCCAGGGAGTCTCAAGTTCTTGTTTTGAACGATACAAGTCATCTCTATCTTTCAACGCTTAATTTCGTAGGATTTAAGGCAATAATATTTAGTGTGTGACAGCACTCGGGATGTTTGGAACACTTGAGTAAAAGTTTCATCTGTTGCCGTTGGTAACTGTGTCGGCGCATGCGTCCATCCTACCTAACAAGAAATGTTCTATCAAATCTCGCGTGAATCGCCGACACAGTTCTTATATTTCCGTGTAAAGGATCTGTTTGGTTATTAGTTTTACTCTCCTCAAAGCAACACAGATGAAACTATTGGATTTTTAAATAACTGGATGATACCATGGATTCTCTGTCGTTACACGTTGACTCATTTGATGAATAAAAACTCAACTGTTCTCAAAGAGAGGGTGTGAGGAAACGATAATGAATTTCGAATTCGTCCTTTCATAAGCTATGTTTCTATACTTCAACTTGTTAAACATATATTGTTAGCGTGGACCTACAGTGTAAAATCGGGGGATATTAGGTAAAATAATAGCGTCTCAAGAGTAGATGTTAGTATACACGTTGTTGATATTTTATAATAATACATGATGACGTCACTAACAACCAATTTGAATGGTAGAACTTCTTCTTTTTCCTCTTGAAACATTAAACATTATAGACGGATAATCAGCACCACGCCAGCGGAAAGAATCGTATAATTATTATTTAACAATGTTTAAGGGTGACCGTACTATATTTCTTCGATCCGGTGAAATATTTTTTTTCAGAAACAGTTTGGCGCCATCTACGACAGGATTAGGCAAAATAGCAACATCAACAACTGATTGGTGACGTCACGAGCGCACATATGAGACCTAACAAAAACAAACTGTGCTCAATTTTAGAATAGGTGGGGTAAGTAGACTTTTTGTTGTTGGTTTTTTGATTTTCTTCCATATGTGTGAGTGTCTATAGGTCAGATAGTTCCGTTGTTTTCCATAACGGTCTCTGTGTTATTGGTTTCTTCTCATCAGAAGT
Organism: Glandiceps talaboti; assembly: GCF_964340395.1. Classification (NCBI taxonomy): domain Eukaryota; kingdom Metazoa; phylum Hemichordata; class Enteropneusta; family Spengelidae; genus Glandiceps; species Glandiceps talaboti. The sequence goes on from NC_135549.1 coordinate 28,458,371, forward strand.
ACAGCCATTACCAGATTTAATTTAGAAGAACGGTTTTATAATATTGTCTTTTTAAGTTGATGCAAGTTTCCACATCCACTATTTCTTGCGAGATATCACGATTTTCGAGATTTTTTTTGAATACGTAAAATAAAGTTTAGGGTCGGTGCGAAAAACTAGGTGGGGGTCAGGTAACCGGAACCAAACCCGTCATTTTTTTATTAGGCCTAAGCGAAATTTGTCATATATTGCCGAAATTTGGAAAATTGGATTAAACCAATGGTACTAAACTTCTTTCTTACTTTAATTGTCATTTCTAAGTCATTCAGACTGTTAAAGTATGATTATAGAATGAACGTATCACCAACATGTACTCATACACTTACTTTTTTTTTCATTTATACGTGTATATTACCTGAACTTATCCGAAGTAAATGTTGTGAGCCGTATACGACTGCTTGTATCGTTATACAATTAAAAAAAATAATACATGTAGCGGGTGGCATGGAGTGTTCACTTACCTATTCCTCATATTTGTTGTATGTATTTTTAACGTATACCCTTGAAGATAGGATCAACTTCTCATACACGACGCCCATCGACTTGAAGGTATTGATCAAATTTCTAAATAGAACCTAGGTATAACAAACAATACTACACACATACAGTACGTGGATGACGAAGAGCAAAGAATAATTCCTAAAATCTATATAAACGATTATTTTAGTTACTAGTAGTAGTTGATATTTGAATAGTAGCCACATCTCACCATGCATGGTGATGATTGGTTGAATAATATAGTTACAGTGTATACATGAAAAGAAACCCCAAACTAATATAATCGATCAACTCGCCATACTGTGAATAAAATATGGAAAAGATCAAAATTAGTTAATTTAGTCGCAATTTATGGTCAAACTGATATGATGAACTTGTCACTTTGTGTTGAGCCGGTCGCCATAATTATACGGCTTTGCAAATTGTTGTTTTCAAAGTTGCTTAAGATAACCATTATGTCGCCCCAACCACTTCATTCAATTTTTTTTTTCAAGTTAGTATAATAAGCAAACTCATTACTCGCTTTCGAGTTTTTGGACCAGTTACATATGCCTGCATCCCATCGGTCGGGCCCGGGGGCAGTACTTTACCAGTGGCCTGTCTGGTAAGATTGTGCGGACAGTTCCTCCAAACCCAGGCCCCATTTTAGACCCACTTTGACCAAAAACTAATACCCATTTTAGACCATTAAAAGGTTTTACAAAAAATCAAATTTTACCTCCCTTTGATAGGAGTCATCATTTTGGGATGGTTCAGTTTACGTGATTTGGGCGGGACAATGACCTTGTTTTAGACAAGGGAACGCCAAAATAATGTAGAGTGAACCCCATTTTAGACTCTTCAGCTAGAAAAAAACATATCCCATTTTAGAAAACACACCCCAAAGGAAGCGAAAGGACGGACGGCAAATGATACCATACGTACTCTTAGCCAATCAGAACTTAGCAAAGTCACGCCTGCACACAGCCGCCATTTTGTTCCACATTGATGAGTCGTGATCGACATATAATGAACTATATCAAAGAGAATACAGAGTACAAATAATGCACCTCAACTTTGGAGTGAATTCAGTGTTGAAAAAAATATAGCTTTGGATATCTATCTTACCTTGAGTACATTGACAAAGAAACTCGTCTAGAGAAAATCACTTTCGATTGACAATTTTCGTTGTACGTGGCGTGGTAACTATGTTCTAACTTCTGAAAGTCTCGCAGAATATCGCCAGTTCCACGTGAGTTTAAATTCGAACACATCTTCGCGAGTTACAATTCGATGAATAGTGTGGCCACTGACTTTGTTTTAGAAGTTCTTGTATATATTGTACATTATCAATAGAAACTGCGATTTTGATGCAAAAACTTTGTTACAATTTTGTAATCTTTCCGTGCTCCCAAATATCCAAATTGTAGAGCACGAGTGTCGAGGAAACTTTAAGTTTATATTTAGAGATGACAAAACTACAATAAACGAAATGCAAGCAGGATCTCCAAGAACTGTTTGAATGGCTTCTGTTCTTGTCGTATCGTAACGTTTGTTGCTGTGTACGCCATGAAGTAAAATGTAAGTTTAAACATGACCAGCTCTGTAACATGTATGATCAGTAACGTACCAACTCTCTATCAACATCCAAAAAAATGTCCTCTTTCAATTTGTTGACACACAAATTTAAATATATGGTTCATATATCTGTCACGAGTGTTTACACACGGACATCAGTCCAGTTTACATAATCGCCGATGGCTGAACCGTTTAAATAAAAGGTCAATGTATTTTCAACGGGCAAAAATTAGATCACAAAGATTTTAAAACGACAAGTTGACCTTATCATAAAGATAACTTTACTTGGCCCACCAGTTGAATACATTATGTCGAATTTATGTATTCATTAATATTAAGACAGCTACGTCGTGTCTCGCCTTTCTCATCACCGGCCAGCTCGAAGGGTGTTCACCGATGTGTGAGGACGCCCTCTCATGATCACGGCGTTCTTTACAGACAAAATGATATCTCTCAGCGAGGGATGTAGTTTACTTTAGCTATTCCAGTATATACAAGTTACTTGCAAAGTAAGTAATGGTACCCCAATTTAAAACTTTTGGCAGCAACTAGAACACATAAATATATGCGTATAGATTTATTGGTTTATCACAGAGACATACTTGTAGTATGCTTGGTGAATTGTTTAACCAGTGTACCACCACTATCGTTCTAATCGTAATAATCTGTTTTCATCTAGAAGTCAAAGACATTGGACCGCTAAGCGTCAACATGGGAATGGTATTCAGTAAAGGTCGGTAATGATCTGTATGGCGCCACCAACGAGTAGAAAATCCTACGTTGTACATGTACTTCCCAGCCCTCATTTAAGGGGAAAATTATTCTTATCTTAGAAAATGTAGATAATTTTAACGTAACCAGCGTGTGAATAACCTTATCGTAAATGTATCCCCCACCACCACCACCACCAACAACAACAACATCCGGGACCCACAACGGTTTGTCTTTCATGTCATTCTAGTACAAACAGCGTAACCATAGTGATTGATTGTCAGCTGTGTCATGATTTGATTTGATTTGATTTATTTCAGCACAATAAAATAAACATCCAGTATACAGTGATGTCATGTTTTCAACGTCATACAGACCCTCTATGTCATTTCTTTTATCGTTTAATGAAATTTCACCAACCAAATCGATTGTAAAAAAACGTTAGTCCCCGTACGAGTTCCTGTACAAATAATGTAAGCTTATGCATGTGACGAATTTGTTGGATGGAACAAATCATTCCATCCTTGAGCTTCACCGTGTATTATGCATTAAATAAATTAATTAATTAGATATTATGACGTCATGACAGTAGTATGAGTAAATCACTATTTAAATGATAAAAAATTGAAATGTCATAATCTTCTGTGACTTCTGACATGATTCATTTTCCTGTCAGTTGAGGTTTACAGATATTGAAAAGTTTAGGGCAGAGGTTGTTCTTGTCGACGTGTTAAGTTTGGTCCACTCGATCGGAAGTACAGTCGCCCCGTGAGGGCATGCATGCTAAATTCAAGCTACGAATGAATCCCAACTACTACATTAGATTTTCAGATCTATGTCTTCGTTATATATATGTAACCAAGGTGACAGACAAAACTGAAGTTTAAAGACACGTCATTGCATATAGACACAGGAAGGTCAAGTAACTGTTGAAAACACTATATTCCACAGTTCCCAAGACAGATTTACGATCGATGCACCTCCCTGGACAACTTTTGGATCCAATTACTTGCAATGCATTTATACGCCAATGATTACTCTCTCTCCCTCTCTTTCTTTCTCTCTCTTAACTCGACAAGTAGGATTCATTCAGTTGCAGGTGTGTTTCTAGGAGCATCTATCGCCATGGCTGATATCGCAATACAACCTCCGCGAAGCTACTTGGAGACGGCCTCTGGCTACGTTCAGGTACGAGAGGGTGATCTGAAGTCTAGCGAATGATTATTAGTCGAGTGATAAAACCTCTTAAAATGCACATTGAGGACTTTTACGTACCTACTGCTACCACAGATGGTTTTGATGGCGATACACGATGCGATGTCTATATCTCGATCATGCCGACGATAAAATAAAGACGACATCATATTAATCGTGTCCAATGTGGTGGATGCATTCAAATCATTTTGGGTTTGTAGTTTTCCAAAATGTATAGATGGGAAAGAAGTATCCGGAAATAGCGTGTTTTAGTAGTTTCTAAGTAGAACAGATTTGACCTTCAACTTCTTGGCACATGCAAAACTTGGGAAATGTTAGATGAATTAAGATTAAACGGTTGTTTTCCTAATTTTGAGAGATGTGTTTTGATGTTTTAGATAAATCGTCCGTGGGTTCAACAGAATGTTACCTGTTATAAAACAAGTCACTTCAAAGCAAAATACACAACTACAAGCAAATAATTTATCATGTACAGCCGGTTTATGTCAGATCCAATGGGTTGTATTTAGTTGTTTATGTATTGCCACTTACATTTTCTAGTGTAGATGCTGGAGAGATACTCTTTCTTGACTTTTCCATTGTTTTGCACGGTTCCGACCCCGTAGATTTGTTTTCGATGTTTTGGGGAGAAATTAGATTGTATTTTTCTGTTACGTATGCAGTCTCGAGCCTAAACAAAGGAATACTGTTTTTAATGGAAATAAAATAGACTTAAAAAAATAACGACTGTAGACATTTAAGGTCACATTTAACGAATTGCAGAAGATGTAATGATAAAAATCCCATCACTAGAAACAGCCTGTCTTCAAAATATCTACACGTTAGGCCAAACAAGAAAATAATTGTTTGGTTCCGGTAACCCTACCAAACCTAGTTTTTCACTGCCGACCCTAAACTTTTGTTTAGGTAATTCGAGAGAAAAAAAATGAAAAATCGAAAAGTTTTGCTTAAGTCCTGAGAGAAATAATGAGATTTGATGACACTATCGTCTTGTGATCAAAACAACATGGGAGAATAGCACACAATGTCGTCTGCAGAAAGTGTGAACACATTAACAAACACTCAAGTACACGTACAAATAGATTGGGCCACATTGCAGGCCGGCTTTAATTCGGATACTTTATGGGCCAACCTGCCCGAACGTACAAATCGACTCTAAACTTTACAGTTATAAACAACTTGAAATACATTCTTAATAAATACCATCAATTAACTAATTAAGTAAATTACACAAAATTCTGCAAAAGTTATTTACATCAATAATGCAAAATTAATTCCAACAATAATGACAGTAATACTAGATAATGAATAAACCAGTCAAATGACCACCGCAAACTAAATCGAATCGTAAATACAGAAAAATCGCAAACCTTATACTATTAATGAAAAAATCTAATTATTAACGTAGAAATCAATCTAATAAAGCAAAATCTCAAAGTAAACGATATGATAATATCACGGCAAACGAGTATAGTACAAAAGAATTATCTGAAAGCGTATAAATGAAATAATTCAGAACGTAACAAGAAAATAACAACTTAACTCATCGAAATGCTACGTCATGAAATAAACGAAATAAATGAATAAATGAAGCACTGCTTAACTTTTATTGAACGGGAAGGGTAGGGTGGGAAAATTCAGAATGGCAACGAGAGTCTCTGACGTTGAGGCATCCTTATATACAGGTCACCTATGCTAATTGAGACGACCACCTGTTAACCTTTACGTAATGTTAATACATTTAAATATAATTAAAATACCATCAATGAAGAATCTTTGTTGAACTCCACGTACATTGTAACAACCTGGACCAGGCCAAAAATAAAAAAATAAAATAAATAAAAATTCCCTACCTACCCCCCCCCCCCCCTGTTTTGAAATTGGCCGTTATCGGCAATCTTGTTAACATTCCTACTATACATGGTTTTTGTATACCATGCCATTCTTTTAGCAGTAAATGATTTGGCGACAATCTGTTCATTGATGGTATTTAATTTCAATCAAAGAACAGTGACAGATTTTTGTTTGAGTCAGAAGATGTTAATAAGATTTTTATTTTTGTGCCAAAGAACGCTCTATTTCTGATTCAGGGAACGGGGTTTCCATTTGTTATAAAATACCTTTCTCAGCTATAGTATATAAGAACTGGTTGCGTTATTTCCAAGTAATTGTTATTTTTTAAGCCATAAGAGGCCCATCATTTATCATTTACAACAATAATGACGTAATGTTTTACCTTTGAATGTTATTGTTACCTGTCATATACAATGATAATAAATAGTGCTTTATGAGATGGAAGTATGATACGTTTTGTCATCTCTGTTAACGCTGTAATAGGTGTTTGATTTATAAAGGTAATTAAGGTAAAAGAAGTTGTCAAAATGAGATTATTATAATATAGTTACATTGTGTAGTTGAGTGTTGCAGATGTAAACGTCAGGAGCAATTGATAGATAGACACATAAGAAACGCTGTATGTGAAATAATGGGCTCAATAAGGTGAGTTTAGATAATGCATTTAGAGGTAATGCTTTTTGTGTATCCTAAAGGACCCACTTCCTGACTTACACAGGTTATAGCTCACAAGCAGATCGATATTTCTTTTTTATTTTGTTCCTCTTCCTGTTGTAAAGTATTATACTTAATCACCATCACTTGGTGGTGTTGGTAGAATCCAGGCACAATATGCAAATGATTCGATGGCAGAATTTAGTGCACGTAACAATATTAGAAAGGAGAGGAAATTTTATGCATACCAGCACAGCTGAACTGTATGTGCTAACAATGAAAGAAGATGATTTTAATGCGTTCTACAAGAATATTATTTTCGATGACGCTTTGCGTAGTTTGCCTAGAAAAAACTGCATAGTTCCGATTACGCCTTAATTTAGAATATATAGCATAGATTTTTGAATTTTTTAAAGATATTTTTTCCTTTGTGTGTGAGTCTAGTTCAGGTAGTTATGTTTTCCGTTGTTTTCTATGTGGTCTGTGTTTTTTGGTTTCTTCCCATCAGATGTATAACCATTACAGATTGTCAGTTTCCGCATCCACTACTTCTTGAAGGACTTCACAATTTTCCCGATTTTATTAATTTTTTTCTTCTCTAATACGTAAAAAATGTTTAGGCGGCAGTGTAAAACTAGATGGGGTCGGGTAACTGGAACCAAACTTTTTTTCGTCCTAAGTATTTTCACCTTAGCTAAAAAATCTTTTAAAAGACTACTTGTGCCACTTTTAATTACTTTCAAATATTCACAATTCTGCGTTGGAATTAATTTTTCAGACAGCGAGGATGCCTAACACAACATGACTTGCTAGCTCCCAGCAATTTGAAGAATAGAATCGTAATAATGAACACACAGTAGTTTGGAAGTCGGCATTAATTTACCGTCCTAGAGAATATCCTCTGTTGACGATACGTACCATCCTGAAACCACCTCTCTTTTGTTCGTGAAATTAATATCTTATCCCTTGTAGGTAATTTCAGATCGCAATTCAGATTCAGTAACTCAAATCTAAGCTAGTCTGCAGTTCCAGCAATATTCTACAATGTGTACATTTCAAGTTTAATCCTAAGTGTAAAATGTCACCCTCATTTCCATGATCACTTTCCCGTGTTCATTTCATGACAAGAATCGATATGTCAAACACATGTACATATACATAATGTAATAGTTTCGCATAGTGAGGCAAAGCACATTGAACCCACGTGATTTCCTATTATCCTATGACGTCATCAGTGATTGGTTTCTTTCTTTCTTTCTTTTCGTAGAATTTATCGTACGTGGTCAATGATTGGTTGATTGAGGCGGCCTAGTCCATGGACCATGGAATCTTAATCTGTTACATTATTGCATCATTAACTGTTAACGATCGAGTTTTCAGACGTGAACTATTCGATTCCATTTTGTGGTCGTCTTGGTAAATGGTTTTTTTTCTTAATCACCTCTTAAAGTCGAATACAGAGAGATACAGTTGTCACGATACAAATGATTACCGTACCTTAGCAATAGTCTGTCGGTATTAAGTACTGTTTTTAAAGAGTATTATATGTACATGTATATTACTTTTATCTGTGTTATTTTAGGCATGCATCTATTTGTAGAATTCACATGTAACGTTAAAATAGATTCCCCAATTTAAAGGCCCTGAATGTTTGAATTAAGATTAGAATTTGGGTGTGAAAACAGCTATCTGTCAGAGCTATACTGGGCGACTCTGACCCAAAACGAAAGTATAGTCTAGTATCCTAATCCACATGGCTCAACTGATAAGATAATTAGCACTAAATGCGAGAACTTAGGACTGAATCCCCGGTCTTTAACTTAAAGTGTCACAAGTTGTAATTGAGATCGCTTTTTCCGATCAGATAACTCAGAGTACAAATATATATATATATAACATTTTAATACTCAGAAGCAAATTCGAGTAGACACGGTGCGACAGAGATGGTTGAGTAGACACAAAGAAATGTGATCATCGAGAGTGGTGCTTTCTGATTTTTTTATTTTTTATTTTTCGTTTTGATTCTTGATTTCTTTTTTTTTCTTTTTTTCTTTTTTTTTGGGGGGGGGGGTAAAAACACGTTATTCTATAGTCTATTTCATATATTAAATACGTGACGAGAGCTATACTAACGAATTGAACAATTTTTAGACATGATTAAATATTGTTGTAGTATTTGGAAGATAACAACAAATATTTTGACTGTGAAATAACAGAAACCATCAGGTATAACGAAGTTGCAGACTGAGACCCTTAATTCATTGAAAAGCAATTATTTTAAAGCCCTGCAACTAGAACGTTAAAGAATGTTTTCGTTAGATACACTTACTTATTCGTGATATCATTAACCCTGTTTAGTATTGAATCACCTGTAGGTAAAGGTATTCGTGTAGCAGTACACAGGATATTGTACAATACACGCACGTTGTATATCCTATCACATTTGGGTTTTGGGTCCGCACCCAAAATTCAGTGTCGCAATGAATCATGATTTCAACGTATTGCTATTATACAACTTATAGATAAAATAGACCTCTAATTGACATGTACATTATCTAATTATTGGTATTTTAATATATTTTTAGCGAATACATTGTTGGTTGTTTGATCGAGAAAATTAATACCCCAGTCACAGCTAGTGTAGGTTTTAGAACAATCATAACCCACACTTGCAATAACCCCCCCCCCCCCCCCCCATCCATCTCGTTTCTTCTCAGGCCATGTATTATCTCCACTTGTCAAAGATGTATACAATGTATACCATTGTGGATAATACAACGACTTTATCATCTAGATATGTCACTTTGCCTCACCCTTTAAATATACGAACATTTATGAGAACCTCAGACCACTATTCCTTAATTTAGTGGTATGAGTGGGAACACAGCTTGTGAAGCCCGCACTGCCCTATATTGTATTTATGCCAAATTATAACACGAAATAGAAAAATCACTTTAATAAAATACTGTAATCTCGTTACCTTAAAATAAAAATTCAATGTCATCATTCGAAACCTTCCTCAAATAGTTTACATATAGTTATTTTCTTTAATGGGCAAATATACAGTTTAAAATGACACCTTTAACATTTATGATCGCCTTAGGGGGTCACTTTACTGCTTATGCTGAACCATGTCTAAGTGATGACATGAATTTTACGGCGTCACCACATAGTACTCGGCTTTGTATGAATTGGAAACCGATAGTAAGGGTCATCACATATGGTTTATATACCTTCGATTAAAACTGTACTAATTTACAAAGCAATTGCTAAGAAAGGTTATGTGTGGTAATTGTCAACTTTTTTTTTGAGAGTGAATTTATTAAACTCTAAAATGTTAATATAATAGTTTCAGTGAATACATAAGGTTGTTGTAGACAGTTTCTGTATATGATTTCACATTCAGCATTAAACAAATACATACACACGTACGTACGTACGCACTATACACACACACGCAGACAGACAGACAGACAGACACACACACACACACATACATACATACATACATACATACATACATACATACATACATACATACACACACACATACATACATACATACATACATACATACATACATACATACATACATACATACATACATACATACATACATACATACATACAGACATACGTACGTACAGACAGACAGACAGACAGACAGACAGACAGACAGACAGACAGACAGACAGACAGACATAGAGTTCTCTTCCACCATCCTTTCTCATTTCCAAACCTATTTCGAAAGATCATAAATGTGTTTTGATAATGTCATGCAATTTTGATTTCCATCCGTACACCCCAAAAAACAAATATAACAGTCACTAGGACTGGAATATTGTAAACACTTCAACTTGACAACATCAACTGTCCCGAGTCTAAAAGAATATGATGAAAATCTGATAACACATCAGTTGATATCTGACTTTATGTCTTCTCATTACTAAAACTATTATAAATTTATAACATGCCTTTCCCAGGTGATTTAAAAATCGTCGGACTTTATCTGCTCTAATTGAAAGATTATTCCAGAAACGTCAGCTTCTTTAATTAACTTTTTTGAACCAAAACATTTTACCTTACTAGATTTTTGTAGAAACAAATTATTACTTCCTATGAATCGCCTTTAGTGTCTTAAGTCAAGGTCAAACTATTTATAATTGAACTGTTATTAGCAAGAGGTGACAATGACCATGAGGCGATGATTCAATCCACTCCTAACAACAACATCTTGATAAGGAGTGATAGCTGTTATCGTTTCTTGAGCTGACAGTCATGTTTCCGAATCAGATACTTTTTGTGAATTGCATTGATCAGCTTCACTAACTTGTCTACGTCACCATTACGTCATGTAAGGTAGATGACCTTCAGTGCAATAAGAAATGTTATCCTGACCTAGGATTCTCATTTTTTCCATTTACCGTTTTCAGTTTTTAACAGATTTTTACTTGATGGCAATGACGCTGTTTGGCACCATTCTAACAAGTAAATCGTTATCATTAAAAACAGCCCGATAAAAACCTATAGCTTCGTTGTTTCATTCTGTCTAATTTCCGATACTATAGACTTGGTATTTTATTTCAATCAATCAGCTGAATACACATAATTTCCTATCATGATCACATTCCGTAAACTACACAAAGGTTCATTACATACCAAATAGATTACCATTGATGGTATAATTAGTGTTTGTTTGTTTGTTTGATTGTTTGTTTGTTTGTTTGTTTGTTTGCTTGTTTGCATATATGTTTATTTGTTTTGTTTTTTCTTACAAATCTCAAATGTAAGACACAGAAAGGTATATCTGAAAAGCAAGGTTTGTTTTGTTCCGTTTATTTTTTATTTTTTATATTTTTTTTGGTATTCTTGTTTTCCCTTTGATTTTGTGTTTTTTATGGTCTCATATTTAAGATGCACAAATCTAATGTAAGCGCTAGCAAATTTCAAAGTGTGAGGCCGACAAATCCGACATTGACGTAACTAGTCATGACTATTCAATTCACAACGTTCATCAATATAATTTACATGAATACATACTAAATAGCCTCGCATTGTTAACTGGATAATATACTTATATCATGTATATAGATTGCTTACTTCATTGAACATTATATTCCTATCTCGAATGTTGAAATATAAAGCATACAATAGGTAAATCGTATGATAGCACACATTGGATGACCTATGGAGTTCTGTCTTTTCTAGAATAGTGTTATTTGAAGGTTTATTCCACATGCTCGCTAATCTCTCATTTCCACATGTACATCCGGTGATGACAATATTTTTCATTCCTCAATATGTATGTATATAATTGCTTCATGAACGAATGAATACAGATGTATACATTAAACTTATATAACCCCAGAAACCAATATAGGTAATTAAGTCTATTTGCATCTAGTTCCAAGGCGGTATCAATACACCATGGACTGTTTATGAAACTCGGGCTTAATCGTGTTTATTTTGAGTTAAGATATATACTGGAGTAGATTCCAAATAGTTTCAGTCGTATATGTTCACTAAATTACTATCGTAACCATTCGAACTTTCCAGACAAATTAATCAACAACAAAAGAACACAAAACGTGATTAGCCATCTCGGGAGAAGTCTTTTAAACAAGTGCATACATTACGATAGCTGCACATGTGATTATCTCCCGTAATACGAGACTCAAATTACGAAAATGAGATCCCAGAAAGATGTTTCAATTCGATAAAAGGTTGAAAAATTATCAACGAAATCTAATTTAGACAATTAGTTTATGTTGTTATTCACAAGGGCTATTGTAACGAAGTTAGGAACTCCGGGGTCACTACTGTTGCCAATGTGATATCAATGACTCGATGTCAGGTTAAAGCAGGTGAGCTGAGATTAAATTGGATCCATGGAATAGGGGTACATTTACTGAGCGTACAGTAAACATGTTAGTAATTTCCTAGATAACAACTGTTTATATGGAGATCTATTCACATCCGATGTCAGGATAGAGTTACGGCGAACATATTGTCATGTGTTGAACTGTGGTGATTCTTTTTTTATAAACACAAATATTTCGATATACACATGTACTCATCGTTTGTGAAAACACTGTCAAGTGACATTTTGACAAAACGTTTGTCCAGAAATCCAATTCGATAATTTCACTTTTTCATAATTCATACGGGTATTTTTTAGGAATCTCTGTATATACGTATCATGTTATTCTTTGATATTTGACCACCACTGTACGTGTGCATAAAGTTGTGCTTAGATAGAGAACATTAAGGTCCTTGTACACAATAAGACACATGCACGAAGTAACACATACATACAGTAACATAATTAAACGTACACATACATACACACATGTACATACATACATACATACATACATACATACATACATACATACATACATACATACATACATACATACATACATACATCTTTTGAATATTGTGTGTGACCTTCAACGAAACAAATTATCAGCAATAATAAATGAGTCCCAGAGCAACGATGCGCACATATATTTTCATTTGAAAAACCTTACCCATATTAAATTTATAGCAAAAAAGCGTGTAAAATACAGAAATAATCGGTACATAGTCACCATAAAGTCGACTGTCAATTTGCAGTCTTTATATCAGTTTGCTATTATACTTGTAACTCTATACGTACACGCGTTACTCATCTTACTGTCATGTGGGATAGACTAATTGCGTCATGATATCAAACCGACAAATTACTTTAATCTACTTTGGGTTTTAGAGGTATAAACTACATCTCCGTCGTTCTTATTTATTGGTTTCAACTTTCTCAGTGACACATTGTGGAATGTCAAACATATACAGATATGTATGTATGTTATCGTAGATACATTACGATGATGAATCGTATGCATGACCTTACATCAGGTGCAGCCAACGGCCATATATTTGTGGTTTTCATTAATTATATGATAAGTTGTTGCAGAACAATAATGAAGGGTTTTTATAGAATAGCCCCCCTCCCCCCACCCCTTCCCCCAGCAAAATAATTATTGAAAGGGTGTTTAACTGTTCTTATATACCCTCCCACTGGTGATGAAGGATATATGGCCCCCTCCTCCTCTCTCTCACTGGGTTTCAACTTGCCCACCATCCCACTCCCCACCAGGAAAACGTTTGCGCTCTCCACTATACATCGACACTATGACTTACACAATGTCGAAAACAATTGTCCGCTCACTGAAAATTTGCATAGTTTTTTGTTTGTTTGTTTGTTTGTTTGTTTGTTTGTTTGTCTGTTTGTTTGTTTGTTTGTTTGTTTGTTTGTTTGTTTGTTTTGTTGTTGTTGTTGTTGTTGTTGTTGTTTTTGTTGTTTTTGTTGTTTTTGGGGGGGTTGCAAGAACAGCTTCATTGACTGCACCTGTTACACCAGTGATATTGTACACATGCCTCAAACTCCGGAGACAAGTGAAACAGTAAAGCATTTATAATCTGAATAGAGTTACATCATAAAATTATATCTATTGATAAGCTTATTTTGTTTTAAGTAAAGGGCATATATTATTTGTTTGTAAGATTTCATTTTTGGTAACCTGTCTGTATTTTTTTTTTTGGGGGGGGGATAAAGAACTCAACGCATTCGATGAACTGTTATATTCCTTCAAATTTTAAACGCTTCTTTACAATGCATGCAGCAACAATGAAAGAATATTTGTCTAAAGTACTTTAAACCTACAGTACACTTTTTGGCAGGTCGAATTCCACACTTTCGACATTTCCTTGTAACACATAAGTAAACCATACAAAAGTTAGCCTGCAAGGCAAGAGACTTCAATGCCATTTTTAGCACATCTTCCTCAAGGCTAACGTCGCTTCCAGTAGATCACGTGACTACACTTAGTAGCCTCCTATTCGGACGAGATGCTACTCCTACTATTTCCGCTATCGACAGCTGTTTTTGATTGATGGCTGGAGATTAAGAGACGCAAAATAGGAAATTACAGACTCCAGGCTATTTCACGACAAGGAGTCTTCGATAATCACCTCTTGGTGGGTGTTCATTGCACCTCTGTTTGACAATTACCTGCTCATCTTGCCAATATATAGGCATGCTAATGTGTTGTGTGCTTGCATTTCTAAAGTGAGCTTCGATTCATACGATCACTACGGAGAGCTGGTGGGAGAGAAGGTGACTATATCAATTCTGGTTGAAAGGAAAGTGGTGGGACTGTAGATTTGAAACACTGCAGGTAGAGAATTCTTTTTTTTAATCACTTATTTCAGTTTCAAGATCGTAATGAAAGGTACACACCTATCCATTGTAAGAAAGACCTTCCTAGATCCTACATTTGCACACCTGTTACTCAGAGTCGGTAATTATTCTGTCAGAGAAAAACAAATCATTTTGATTTTATTGAAATCATCAAGTTGTACTCGTCTCGTATGTTTGTGACTTCTGTTCTTTTCAAAGAACTCCACATGTAAGACATCGAAATATGAATATTGAGAGGTTTCCAAACTCAGTGTGATACTAGTTAATTCTGTTATACCACAGTGTATTTGGTGATCTTTGCTTTACAACGTGAATTTGATTTAACATCGTTCGCAGTGTGTACAGAGAAACAGTTTCAGTTTGTTTTTCAGTCTTGCTTCTTCGGCAGAGTTGTAATGATGTTATTCGATGGAAAACAATGACCCTATAGTTGTGGTGGTTTTAGTGTTTATGACCATTTAGCCGATATGTATTTCTAGTCACAACCATTATTTAGCGCCAACATACCTTTAATAAGTTAAGTCAGTTTGGTAAGGTGTATATACTTCCTATACTCGTTGACTTGTCCTTGACGTTCATCACTGCCAATGTCACACGTATGGTGCCGTAAAGAGGCATATGGCCATCATTTCCAAGGTCACACGTGTGGTGCCGTAAAGAGGCATATGGCCATCATTTCCAAGGTCACACGTGTGGTGCCGTAAAGAGGCATATGGCCATCATTTCCAAGGTTACACGTATGGTGCCGTAAAGAGGCCCGCGGTCATCATTGCCAAGGTCACATGTTATCATTATCATGAGTCATCATCGTCTTATCACATTATCAATATTATCATTATCATGATGTGTATCACATTATTATTAATTTCATCATTATTCTAACACATTATCTACAAAACAAGTGACAATAAAATACTAGTATCTTTAAACTTTTGACAGTTGTTTGACAAACATTTTTCTTGGTCTTTATATAAAACTGTTGTGTTGAAATGAATCCGCACTCTGTCTCCAATAATTTACAGTCGATCTTACCATCGATAATTTATTATTTATATTATATTTTGTTACCATGGTAACTATTAATAATGTAGTCGATATTGAAATACATTGTATGGTGGTGGTGGTGGTGGTGGTGGTGGTGGTGGTGGTACCGGTGGTGGTGGTGGTACCGGTGGTGGTGGTGGTGGTGGTGGTGGTGGGGATGGTACATTCGACATTTTATATCTCAATCTATTAAATCCAAAAAAAAAACTCATTTGTTGATATTTGGTTAATCTTTGTTGCTTCTGTTGATTTCCCCATTGGGTGTCATTTCTGTCAACGTGACACGCTATGAGCAAAAAAATCACCAATAACGAAATATAGCTGAAAGGTCAATACGCCGATATCATAGAATGATGTTGAATGCACGATCTACGATATACTACATAGATGGATCTTATAGCTTGGTTTAACTACGTTTAAATAATAAGGAACGTGTTGAATTCACATTTAACTTTTGTAGAAGAAACATTTACTCGCGGTGATGGACCACATTGAGATTGCAAGTTTACGAGTGTCGTTCATCAAGTTCTCAGACAGGAAACTAACCAGATATCCGATGGTTCAGGGAAAGTATTTCTGTCAGTACCATCTCAACGCGACGTTTTTTGCTTTAAAACATGTTCACGCATATTCTTTGAGTTAAATTTGTATAATTTTGTCCATCGCCACAGGAACTCAAGATATTTCGAGCGTGCTTCATTTTCATTTTACTAAAAATAAGAAAGGAACTAAATGAGAGAGAAAGTGTTTGTGGGGATTCGTATTGTAAGCTACTTTCGCACGTTCTTTGAGTTTCCGTAATTTCGTTGAACTTTATTCATTGCCATTATTAGGGACTCTTGATATTTCGCCATCGGAGCTGCTTTTGTTCCTTCCTTTTAGAAGTTAGAAGTAATCGAGTACTTCAACAATGCTTTGGTTCTTTGTTACAATGTATTTAGCGATATTCCTATTCGGTGTTTGTGCTGCAATATGCGTTGCCTAGCAACAAGAATGATGAGTGGGTTCCTCTAGTCGAAGTACTGCATTATCGTCACGGTTTTGACTCACTGGAAAGAATCGACTATCTTTTAGTAAATCTTGTCGCCAAAGAATGAACATATCGTACATTTTCTATCTCTGAAATAACACTTTCAAAACTCATTCCAGTGAACTATTTTTTTTAAAGAATATGAATTTAGCTATCGTGGTGATATTTCGGTTACACTTAATCATTAGTATCATTCAATAAGCCATTTTCCGTCTCGCGGTAGATCTCACGAGATCTTACGAGAAAGTTTAGAAAAGTACACGAAGTGACAAGTTTACATACTGATAACAATGTCGCTGATACATCATTTCCGCCGGAAGCCACCCAAACGTAGCGTCAAATCTCTGAACAAATAGAAACTCAGGGACTGTTGATGAAATACTTAGATGTTATTCCCCTAATATTTTTCTTCGTTCAGTCAAAGAAAAATGCGAGTGATCATGACCTAAAGGGCCTTTGTCACTACGAGTCACTAGACGAGTATATTCCGGATAAATGACGGAAATGTCGGAGAATAATATACTAGTAGTTATACAAGCGCCAGTAATATCCAAGAAATATCGGTGAAAGTAATGGCAATTTTGAATGTTCTGTCTCGAACACAGCAGAACCAGTGACGTAGACACGTGTTGTCGTGACATAGACGCACGTTGTGGTGATGTAGAACGACCAGAGTATATATTCCATATTTCTTTTTGTTCAACTTTGCTCGTGCATGGTATAATAAAGGTTAAATGCTACATTGGTTGGAAAGCAAGGTTTATTGTGGTAACGCAATCTCAATGTCAAATCTGTTTAATGCAACCAGTAATTACAAACGAAACTCGACGACATAGTTGAATTAGATCAAATAAGGCAATTACAGTATACGTACTTACCGTTATTGTGTTCAAGGTCAATACTGACTGTTCGCTTTCAGGTGATTCGTGTCTTTATTGTGGCAACCATAATACCGAACATTTTCAATATGACAGACACTTTAAAGCATCTGTTTATTAGAGCAAGACAAACCTTGTCAGAACTTAGAACTGACCTTGAAGTGAGTATAGGAGTATACCATCAGCCACAGAGAATGATGTCAATCAACTTACCAATTGGAAAGATGTGTACACAAATATATATACATATATAAACTCAGTATATGTAAAAATGTCTATGCTGGAGTAAACAGTGCTCAATATATAAGTATGTAGAGCGGTATATATAGCACACTATCAAGCAAGATGCTCAGGAGTACCGTTAGTCGCTTGAGGATCGCAAAAGCGTGAAACAATGTGTTCTTTTGACACACACACACACACACACACACACACACGTACACACATACATACACACATACATACATACATACATACATACATACATACATACATACATACATACATACATACATACATACACACGCATATATATATATATATATATATATATATATATATATATATATATATATATATATATATATAATAACAATAATAATAACAATAATAATAATAGTGTTTATTTATCATATATATATACGCTACTGCTATTCATAGTGTATAAACATTAATGTTACTCTATATCGGTATATCATTATTAGATGTTGGTACTTCTATTTCTCCTGTGCGGACAAGATGGGTTTCTGAATATAAGCTTGAAATTAATGAATCATGATCAAAGCCGACAAATTAGTTTTAAAAGGTTAGAAATCCATAATTTATCACTTATGATGCATTATGTATGTATATGCTGAGTCAGAATAATTGGGACAAATAACATAAATGATACAATCTACCCTACCCCAAATTTAGGTCACGTGTCATTGATTTGTCAAATTAGAAATAAATAACCTCGAACCAAATAAATAAATTATTTTTTTTTGAAAAAGATGTATTGGAAGAAATTCATTCAACCGTCAAATGCTGATTGGTACTTAAGGTGATTGAGTAAATGTAATTTAAAACGAAGAAGGAGAGAACGGAACAGCGACTTGTAATATCATATGTCCAGGAGGAATAACTTTCATATACCTTCGGAACAAGGGGAACTAATAGACAAGCCAGGTTATTCCCTTGTCTCCTGGGTAGTCTTATGTGCTGTTGGCGTTGTTTCAATTGTACTGACTTATATTAACTACCACTTAAGCTAGTCTTTCTTAAGATGTTTCCTAGTTTACATGTATAAATTGGGCCTAATAAAAAAAAATTGTGTGGTTCCGGTTACGCTCAATTTTAGAATAGGTGGGGTAGGTAGGTTTTTTATTTTATTTCATTATATATTTTTTTCACGTGTGGGTGTCTAGTTCGGGCTTTCCGTTGTTTTCCAAATGGTCTTTGTGTTTATTGGTTTCTTCCCATCAGATGTACACTACAGCCATTACAGATTGCAAGAATAGTTGTAGAGTGTTAAACATAGGTGCCGCACACAGTGGGGATGTAGAAGTAGTCAAGTTGATAATTATGTTGATTATCAGTTAGAAAGTAAATAATTGAAGCCATTCAAATCATAAAGTCCATGTGTAATGTTTTTATCAAAAGCCTGTTTCTACTGCGCTGTGAAAGAATAGCAATTATGCTTATCAGTGATTGGGCAAAGGATCCTGCTGTGTGTGTGTGTGTGGGGGGGGGGGTGTTGTGTTCTGTTATTGTTAGTTTAGAGTAACTTGAAACTTGTCTATCTTTGTGTCAAAAAACGTAATGTCCAAAGCCGACATCATTTCGTCTGTCTTTTTTTAAATTTGTTTGACGGGATTACGCACATTTAAAAAAACAAAAAAAAACAGAATGCCTGGAAGAAGAATCGTTGGCATGATAATCGTAAGAACATTTTCAAGCGACAAAATCGCCCAATTCAAACTACATGTATGTCAACGGCTCTTCCGCGAATAGGTAGCGTGGTGATGGATAATATATTTTGTATATTATCATAATACGGTGGGATTGAAATGTGTGTTGTTTTGACATGGACTCTTTTCTAAGTAATCTTCACAGTATCATCGTTTACCTCTCACGTTCTAATTCACTTCACATGAAAGTTAATTACTAAAATTGAATGGGTTTCATATCCTTCTTATATCCATCTTCTGATATCCGATCCTGTTATTTACCTTGCTTGGTATTTTAATCCCGAATCTCTGTACTAGATTCATGATTACTACGGTAGCCGACAGAAGTCATCATAGACAGCACAAATGAAATATACAAAATAATTACTACGGTAGCCGACAGAAGTCATTATATAGGTATCACAAGGAAATGTACATAAATGCTAGTACTGTCACCAGTCCAAACGTTGTCAACCAAAGTCACTTCGTGTTCTGTGAATTTACTAGTACAACATGTGGATGACCACATGACATTTTTGTATTGATTTTAAAAATCAAAATCAAAATGAACAAGAACAGGTGGAAAACGGTTGTGTATATAGAGAATTCTTCCTATGTTATGTTCCATTATTTCGCCATTCTAATTTTTGTACTTGTTAGTTAGTTTATTTAGATCATTTCAATTAGGGAATGACTCTAATGTGTACATATTATCCAAAGTTCCACACATTTGCTAGTCGCACTAACAATTAATATTGGGAAATTATGTAATGATTTGAATGGAGACGAAAAGACCAAAATAGCAGTTGCTACGTAAATAAGCTTGTCATTTTTGCCCACCGCACGACGGTACGGGTAATGCATTTTCCAAATTTTTACAATGTTCCAGTCCGACGTGTATTTAAGTATTTTAATCTGCTGAAGATAGAGTTATAAATTTCGAATGCACAAGTCCTAAAAAAACCCAGCTTTGAACCATGGATATATTATATTCTATTTTACTAAACTTATAATTGGTCACAGCAGTGTTCAATTTATACATATTTTAATGGCCCGAAAATAGAATTAGAGATCTCGAATATGCGAGCATCTTCAGAAATACTTTCGGTACTTAATCTTATGCCCAATTAGGACTCAGTAAGGTATCACTAATTACATTTATGTTTCGCAGTGGATATACAAGTGTAGTAGATAAGCGTAGTACATTCTAGGCATGACTTAAGGTGTGTGTATTAACAGGTAATCGTGATTGCATATGGGTTTCGGTAATCAAACGTATCCTAACATCATATAATGACGGATACAAACTATTCCTGTGTGACGACGACTCCCACAGAGCCAATAAGAATAAATCACTATTGACCAGATTTTACGAGCACATAACTATCAATCCGATCAAAGTGATGATACCGTTTGCTCACTTTAAATTGCGATGTTTGCGCTCGCAAAAGTTTCATTATTTGACGCAAATTGAAAATATCAATAAATACGCCGTGTAAAGAGAATGTGCAATTTGCATAAAGATGCCTCGTGAATTCTGAAGTTACAAGTTGTGTCTGAATCAGTAGTGGAGTACTTCAGTAACATGGTTACATGCTATAGACCTTACTTTATTGTTTTGCGCTCAAGCATTCCTATCTTCAATATTCACACTAAAGTTGCCATATGGATGAAGATTGGTTATGTATTTTGGATTTTGGATTTATGAAATAATTTTATCATGGCTTCCTACTTGAAAAAAAATCAATGTGAAACAACATGTACCAAGTCCTTGTTTGTAACTCAATAAACTGCAAATGATTTAATCAATGTGTCGAATGTTGCTTATTGTACGTACAGTAACAAACTTTTTACACACTTTTATTTTTTTGTAACGTTTTGAGTTACAGACAGAGACTTGGTCTATGTTTTTTCACGTTGATTTTTGAAGTAGGAAACGAAATACCCTATGGCCATTTTAAAAGTACCGTGGTGAATGTTTAAGCATGGATATAAATATACAGAAACGGGATACCAGTGAGAGTTGAATAGATCACCATAATTGTGACAAACTGTGACTCTGAAACTATACGAGGGGGTCGACCCGGATTGTCTACATCCTAACATTTTCGTCATAATCGATAACATATCGATAAACCGATTACAATTTTTTTTAAAAGATAAATTTGACGTTTATAACATAACATAAGATATGAAAACTACTAAATACAATTCTTGTTTAAAATTTGAGCAAAACTGAGAAATTCAAAAGAAATGGAAACAAAATAACAAAAGACGTGCACATTATTTTTAAACGAGAATCAATCCTGATTTCCCGATGGGTACCAGAGAACATACCGTCGTAAACCACAGCCTCTTTTACGGCACCATCCAAGACGCATCGCCAAGAGGTACATATTTCGTTGTTCCAGTAGAAATATGTGAACAATGCTGAGAATAGAAAAGCAAAACAATCCATTATAAACAACGCAATAATCAAAAATAAAGAATTCGTCAAATTGACATCTGACAGATACAGCCGTACGCCCTGTGTTTTAGCTGGAACGAAATGTACTATGTAAACGGCTCTCAGAACATCAACATGAAAAATGTACTATGTAAACGGCTCTCACAACATCAACATGAAAAATGTACTATGTAAACGGCTCTCACAACATCAACATGAAAAATGTACTATGTAAACGGCTCTCACAACATCAACATGAAAAATGTACTATGTAAACGGCTCTCACGACATCAACATGAAAAATGTACTATGTAAACGGCTCTCACAACATCAACATGAAAAATGTACTATGTAAACGGCTCTCACAACATCAACATGAAAAATGTACTATGTAAACGGCTCTTAGAACAGTTAATCATTTAGTTGTATCATCTATGCACTAATAGACAGAAATACTGAGTGTTGAGATTAATTGTTACTTTACACCTACATTCTATTAGCTTCAATTTGATCATCCGGGATATGATTTCCATCAACGTTGAGGGTGATTTATTATATACAAATCCTGACACATGTATAGGCTTGTACATCGAGTGTTCAAGAACGGAATCGTTGATGATTGATATTTATAAACACAATCTGATTTAATGTCGACGGTCAAAACAAGTTTTAAAAGTGTGAGTGAGATTGATACATTGCTGTCATTAATTATTCAAATTTTATTATTAGGTATAGCTTCACTAAGGGGACACCTTTAAACCCTCAAGGTAGATCCAATTTTCTCTATTGTAAATGTCTTTTCCCGATATTAGCTAGGTCAGTTTAACAAGGAAATGGGTGAAATTACCAGGAATTAGGGCACATTTTAAAAAAATAATAATAATGATTTGTTTGTGTACGGGATATATTTTATTGACAATAACTACAGCAGCCAGAAGCATTAGGTGCCTACATTGAATTTATTTTCTTGTGTGGGTTTTCGAAGTCTGATACAATGGTAGCATTAGTGCAGTATGTAGGAAATATTGGTATCATAGCCTTGAAAACTTATTATTTCTAGTCAATTTTGTGGTTTGGTTTTTGTAGGATTTTACCCTTTGTCATGATGAGATAACCTTTCAGTAAGAAGGTAGTCTTGCGGCAAGATGTCGACGTGCTGTTTAGGCGTGTTGGAAGTATCATCTGCGCCGACAGACGGAGAAAAGTGATGTCTACGTGACTTACCTCTTCCCCTCCCGGCTTCGCCGCTTGGGTGCACTGAGATTCCGTGCGCCTTATTATAGGACTGGCAAGATGTACGGTCACTCTATAGTATGGCAAGTGAGACTATAGTGTATGATTGACATCTAACATTATGTCATACGACATTCGATGAGTGGACAGGACAGGATACAATTATTATATTCTGACCTATCGATGATTTTAAATACGCTTCTGGCAATGTTTTATTCCAGAAATTGTACTCTTGTTAAAGAACGCTTATGTGGTTGTGTTTTGCGTCCACTTCGAACTCTTCAAACCCGATGATGATATGAAAATGTTTAACAAAAGATATTCATATATGTTGACGTATACTTTGTAAATATTGGGGGGGGGGGGGCAGTCATTTTTAACAGCCTGGGGGGGGGGGGCAGGTGGTTTTGGGGGGGATGGGGTCATTTTAGAAAACACCACTTGAAGTAGGGAGGGGGTCACTTTGGACAACAAGAAGTGTATTTGTCATTTGGACGACGTGAAATGACTCCTTAAGTGTAATTTGTCAAACTTTTACAGTGCGGGTGGATGCCTCCTCCCGTACCCTCCCCATCCATATTTCCATATGTGGATGCGTCATGTGCACTATTTCTAAAAGATGTTTTTATAGATATCAACATTTAGTATTTAGTATATAGTTATTCTGGAATGGCTAGGTATATAGTTATTCTAGAATGGCTAGGTATATAGTTATTCTAGAATGGCTAAGTATATATCAGGTTATAAGGGTTAGGATTAGACTTATCCAGTTTCATTTTAGAGAGCCTTCAGTAATTACAGACTAGTACAAGCATCAATCAATCAGCAAAGTTTATATAGCGCCAAAATCCAAAAACATTGTTTTGCTCTATGACGCTCAATGGCTAAACCACACTGTATGCTTTGGAGAATAAGTGTGTTTTCAGTTTTCTTGTGAAAGTTTCCAAGTTTGGAGATTCTCTGATGTCGAGTGGTAGTACGTTCCATAGTTTAGGCGCAGCATATGAAAATGCACGGCCACCATATGTGATGGTTTTGTAGGTTGTAGATGTTAAAAGTTTCTTGGTGGATGAACGGAGTGTACGAGTTGGAATATAGGGCTGGAGCAGATCACTGATGTACGCAGGAGTCTGGTTGTGAATAGCCTTGAAAGTTAACAGCAAAATTTTGTAGTCAATCCTGAGACGAACTGGTAACCAATGGAGATGGGTGAGAACTGGGGTGATCGGTGCAAATTTCCTGGTGCGTGTGATTATTCTTGCTGCAGTATTTTGAGCTCGTTGTAACAGGCCTATTGTGTTGTCTGGCAGGCAGTAGGCAGGCAAACAGGCAGGCAGGCACACATACACACACGCGCACGCATGTACGTATGTACATGTACGTACACGTACGTACGTACATACATACATACATACATACATACATACATACATACATACATACATACATACATACATACATACATACATACGGCGGCCCCTAGGCGACAATACAAAATCTTAATTCTTTGGTCAACTTAATATTGAGGTACACGCACAAATCCTTATCTCTATTTCACTTTTTTTTCCAGGGTAACGGGAATGTATACGGACATGCCTCTGCAGCAGAGGGGGATAACCAGCTTCCTCCTCTTGTTATTGTGTTTATCGCTGGCTGTTGGACAAAATAGCAATAATGGTCACTCGAATGGACAAGGGTCCGCTAATGGTGGACAACTAAGCGACAGATATTACTATCATATTTTCGGCAAGAAGGACGCATCAAAGCTCAACGAAAAGTACACGGAATGGCGAGGACGCGAGAAAGAAAACAAATCACCCAAAGAACAAATGGAGGAATTGCTCACCCAAGCAGCATGGCTGAACGGCTTGGTAGCAGAGAGAGAAAATGCAGCAAAGCTTCGAGGCAACACATCTCCATACGCCGAGCACTTACCTGAATCATCACCATCCAAAAGAAACACAATTGGAGACGAAAATCGACAGATGTGTAAACTTTTGAGGACCTTACTTAACCACTCAAAATAGATAACTGGAAGTTATGAAAAATATATCCAATAGAATTTTGACAAAATGTGTTCGTTTGATGACAATTACTACAAAGAAATGTCACCTTTTACTTTCAATTTTGTCATTACCTTAATTTAATGAGAAAGGAGTTTAAATGAACAAATTCTGCACCTGTGCTAAAACGATTTTATTTCCATGGAAAGTGTTGTTGATATTTCTCGTGGGCGATGAGTCTTCATTTGGAAATGTGAAACGTGGGTCCCAATGCTGTGCTAATTATCACGCTACTACTGTACAAATACACCTGGCATATTCAACAAAATCATAGCTTACAGAAAAAAGTGATAAAGGTCTGTCTACGGTTTGGTGATGAAGACTGCCGTTTGGTGATGAAGACATAAAATAGTTGCTATGACAACAAGACTAGTACAAATGGATGCCCCAAGTCCTTGCATCACTTTAACCACTCTCCGACTGCTATGCTTTAACGCCGGTTGCAAGGTCGAATCAAGGTTACATTTAATACAGTCCATAAAAAGACTATCATACTAAACTTAGCTTCTAAATGTTGTATCGTTAGTTAGGGAGTTTATGTTTAAAAAACTATTTCGTAGATTCAAATATAAAGTGTAGTGTCGTCATTGACAAATTTTCTTTTTAAAAAAATTCCTGTCAGTAAAAATTATTATTTCTCACACTTTTACTAATTAGAAAATGTATATTGTACGTTATTTATCATAATATTTACATAAATTTACATATTATGTGTACAAGTGGTGTCTTTTAATATTGCATGCATCAATCGATATCACTGACAACCAAAATGTATTTTTCTGTCAATTATGTGAAAATCACGGGTTATGTGCACTAGATTACAAATCATTCTGTGACGGTCACGTGTTATGTGCACTCTTCCAAATCATTCTGTGAAGGTCACGTGTTATGTGAACTTTAACAAATACGTTTAGTCAAAAGTATTCCATTAGTCACTAAATTTTCCCTGTAAGTTTACAACCTTAGATGGTATGAATTCATTTCACACACACACACACACACACACACACACACACACACACACACACACACACATACATACATACATACATACATACATACATACATACATACATACATACATACATACATACATACATACACACACACTGTTTATTTCCTCCATTAACTGGCTTTAAGGTTATATCACCTAATTTTCAACTCACTAAAAACTGTTATAGTTTGATATCACATCAAAGAAAATAATAGTTATAAGGTCTGATTGCTAGTATTTTTATGGCATCGAGAGTTATAAAAAACTGTCGTAAAGACAGACTGTAACCGACACACGTAGGAACGTCATGCTGGTACTATCATTACGATAGGAATTCTTTCCATCGTGTTATTAGAACTTGTGTTCTTTCTATCTCTGATAGAGGCAGTCTGCGCTCCCAATAAAACACACCAAGTCTTTCAAGTCAAGCTTTGTTTTTGGGTGTTTTTATTTCTCGTCAATATATCGATTTTATGTAAACATTCGAATGATCAATAACATTTCACCACAGTGTTTAATCATCATCATCATCATCATCATCATCATCATCATCATCATCATCATCATCATCATCATCATCATCATCATCATCATCATCACCATCCTCATCATCATCATCATCTTTATCTTTTAAGGAAACGTTTATTTATGTTCAAAACCTGTTACTATTAAAACTTTTTTTGAAAATACATATAAGGGTAGCAGGGCGAAGGCACACAGATGAAAGTATGGGGTGCTCAACCATGCAATGAAAACGTTCCACGGATAAAGATGTAGACAGTTTCTACAGTTACAATCATCGATAGTGACAAAGTACGTAGCCGGGTTTTGCGTTGAGACTTACAAATTCTCATTAAGTTCTGATCGAAAAAATGGTGAAGAGAGCGGAAAATATAATGGTAATGATGACAAAATGTCAACAATAAAAACGTATTAAACAAGTGCATACGGTATGTGTAGTATCATCATCATCATCATCATCATCATAATCATCATCATCAACGTGTTCATGAACAAAACTCCACGAACATAACACATTTTTGAAAACAGTCGTTTATTCCATTCCACACGAGTATTGCCAATATCAATTATGTATTATACAGATGTGCACTAATACTATTATACAGCCGATTTTTTATTTAAGATCACGTGACACTGTTAAGTGTACACTTCTATAGGCTATTCTGTAAAGGTCACGTGATATGCATTGTATAAGTCACGTGATATGCATTGTATAGGTCACGTGATATGCATTGTATAGGTCACGTTCAAAACATCACGATTTCTAAATTGCATATTAAAATCCCCATTATTAGGCCACTATTTTGACATTTCCTCAAAGTAATGAGTGATTTTCCGATCGACAACTTTTTTTCTTTTTTTTTTACAAATACGGTAAAGACCCGTTGGATACATTGTATATGTTACAGATATAACTTGTCATCGCTGTCTCTGCATGTCTGTCGGCCACTTTCCGTCCATATATGTGACTGACCTTTAAAAAGATATTGTAGCGGTATTTCTATATTTGTCTTTTCAATGATACGATTAGTAATCAGTTTTAGTCTGCGCGTATGTGTTCTCACCTTTTATCATTTCGATTTTGATTTCCGCATATTATCACAACGTGTATTAGATTGTATGTGTAGCCCTATTCGTACCCCATTTTATTCCTCCCCCCCCCCCCCCATATTTTCTCCTTAGTCCCTGACCGTACATTCTGGCCGTTCCCTAACCAAAGGGATAATCAGTTTGACGAGTTCTTGAGCAACACTTGGGGAAAAAAGTTTCTATATATTTTTGACTCAATCGTTTTCCCACGGGACATAATCATGACTTAGTAAGTGACCTTATAGTCATTTCTATGCTTCTCATGACTTGATCAACCGCTCGAGGAATCTGACTAACCGTACAAAATGGCGCCCTCTATGGTAAGGTAAAAAAAAACACAACTGTGGTGGTAAAGGTGGTAAAGATGGCGCGAATCAACACTGTAGTGTATGTCTTGGCAAATATTGCTGTTTATCACTGGAATTCGTGACATTTGATTAATTTATTAACAATTTATAGTTACCTCCTGACTATAAATGTCATTTCTTAGACAACCTGACTGTTATAAAAGTCACGTATGATTGTAAAATGAAGGTATCGTGAGCATACACACACATCATTATAATGAAGACTTGTGCTGGTGGATATAGCTGCAAATAAAACTTTGCACTGCACCAAACACGCTTGAATAAATCCTAGCAGTCACAGCCGGTCAACCTGAGGGACGGGCGCACTGTACCCTGGGATTTTACCACCTGCACCTAGCGGTCTGAGGCAAAATTCTGATGTCACGCATGTGTAAACATTGTGACTTCTGGGGCCGGCTACATGAAAGTTTGAAAGTTATAATTTATTTAAGCATTTTATTTGGGGCGGTACAAAGTTTTATTATCTGTACAGATATATGTTTCCTTTTTTTCCTTAAATCGACCGTCCGACCCACCATGTTACTATGAGCAACATTCAGTAAAACGCGTACGCATATAGAGACTATATGATGTGTTCATCATTAAAATACACATCCGACACCACCACCATGTATACATTTGATACGAAATCAATAGAATGGGTGCGTCTCCGTTCACTAAAACATTGATTATATTTAAAAGTCTCTGCGACATCATCAAACTCCCACATCTTATCATCTCACATATTGCTCGTGAGCTTGCAGAAACTACTAGTACTTACGCTATTAGTAGTTTCTTCAAGCTAGCTAGGGCAGTCAACTTTAAGAATGATTTTAGAAACCAAATAATTCTTTGTACTTGGTGTAACACCGACATGGGACTGAAACTATAAAATCCATAGAATGCCAAAATAACGTTGGTATAAACAAAATAAAAACTCAAGATTGATATTTCTTAGAAATAAGCAGACGATTCCCCCCCCCCAAAAAAAAGTCAGGCCACATACACGTTGACAAGAATTACAGTTTTCACCACCATCATAAACCACAGCTCTTTTACGACACCGTCCAAAACGCACCTTCAAATCAAGAGGGATATATATATATATATATATATATATATATATATATATATATATATATATATATATATATATATATATATATATATATATATATATATATATATATATATATATATATATATATATATATATATATATATATATATATATATATATATATATATATATATATATATATATATATATAGTAAATAGTATCAAACTCGTAGAATAGAGTGCTCGATGCTTGGGTAAGCAGGGCGGGAATAATCAAAGTGGGTTGGTTGGAACTTGAGGTGCTTGGTTGTAACTCCGAGTTTCACGCTCAATGCGTTCATCAGACAACTGATGAACGCATTGAGCGTGAAACTCGGAGTTACAACCAAGCACCTCAAGTTCCAACCAACCCACTTTGATTATATATATATATATATATATATATATATATATATATATATAATATATATATATATATATATATATATATATATATATATATATATATATATATATATACATATATATATATATATATATAGGTTTTGAAAATTTGAACAAAATTACATGCTTTATTATTCGCTCTACTAACCGTATTATATTGAGCACTTTTATGTGGTTTTATCAACACTCAGTATATATATATATATATCATGATTTGTGTGTACATCGAAATCTTCTGTTTAGGTCTTGTTTTAATCAGTCGAGGTCGAGAATATAATGTCTAGTATACTACCTGTCGATCCGAGTGAGGATGCTGAATCGATCCGAGGATGCTGATGTCAAAGGCCTAGCTAGCTGTAACTGGAAATAATGGATTTTTGACATTTTTTTTCTCAATTTTTATGTTGCTCTACTAGTTAAGCATGTATGGTCGCCTTTTGATAAAAAACACGCCCAAATTTGAATACAATTTCGAGTGTTATAGCAAGTATATCATAATTCCATAGATACATGAGCACCGTGGATGTATGAAGGACGCCTCCAATGTCTGATCTGCAGATTGGTAGCAATCATCATATCAACATCGTATCAGAAACTAGTGAAGTCATTGTCTCAACCACGTCGTTATCCATGTACACTGTACCATAGTATAACTTCTCCAAAGTAGCTGGTATAAAAGGGCTTCTCTCATTGGTTAATAAAGTAAGTTACAGGATGGTGGCATTTTCTGGACACGAGGGGGCGCACTACATACACGAACACCCACGAACCAGCGTCTTCAAGCGTACTTATGAATTAAAAATCCTTAATAGTTCAAGTTGACTACAAAAGGATAGGAAAAATTGTGGCAATCACCAATATAGTTGTAATGTTTGAAAGTTTTCTTTATTCATACATTGAAATGTGCAAATAATTCAACACAACTCAAAATCTGGTAAGTACAAATGTAGCATACTAGAATTACATTATTCTACAAATAGTTGCAGTGTTGTAATATACATAACCAAAGTTATAGTCGGTATATCTCAGATTTCTATAAATTGTCCATTTTTATTTAATAGTTGGCTTGTTAAAAAATGAAATAAAATTTGAAAACACATTGTACCAACACTTCATACATATTTCATATCACTGAAATTAAATCCCTTCAACTATTCTGTGGTATCACTTTTAAGTCTAATGGTATGCATTATGTCTGCCACATGAAGTAGAACCTCTATGGCACATGCCACATGAAATAGAACCTCTATGACATGACATATGAAATAAAACCTCTATGGCACATGCCACATGACACAGAACCTCTACGACATGACACATGAAATAGAACCTCTATGACATGACATATGAAATAAAACCTCTATGGCACATGCCACATGACACAGAACCTCTACGACATGACACATGAAATAGAACCTCTATGACATGACACATGAAACAGAACCTCTATGGCACATGCCACATGACACAGAACCTCTACGACATGACACATGAAATAGAACCTCTATGACATGACATATGAAATAAAACCTCTATGGCACATGCCACATGACACAGAACCTCTACGACATGACACATGAAATAGAACCTCTATGACATGACATATGAAATAAAACCTCTATGGCACATGCCACATGACACAGAACCTCTACGACATGACACATGAAATAGAACCTCTATGACATGACACATGAAACAGAACCTCTATGGCACATGCCACATGACACAGAACCTCTACGACATGACACATGAAATAGAACCTCTATGACATGACACATGAAACAGAACCTCTATGACATGACACATGAAAAAGTACTCTATGGTTTGCATCTATGCCACATGAAATAGAATCCATATAGCATATTATGCCACATGAAATAGAATCCCTATAGCATACTATGCCACATGGAATAGAATCAATATAGCATACTATGCCACATGAAATATGGCGGCACATGCAATTGAACACACACAGCCACATGAAATATGGCAAGCATGTATACCACATAAAACTGAATATCTATGGCATATGCCACATGCAACAGAATGACATGCATTGGCCACAGAAGGCAGCTTTATTACCATAACTGCAACCTAAATGTGAGTCACCAATAACAAAAACAACAATGGTGATAAACGGATCAGTAGTCCATAATGTTATACTAATAACAAGTGATTATATTTGGCATTACACAAACAACCATCAAAGCTTATATGTATATGGTGTTCTATAAAATGTGATTTCTAGCAGAGGGAAAAAAATAACCGATTTGAAAATACTCAAAATTTCATTGAATTTATGATTATCATAAAATAATTATTATAATAATTGATTGTACTGACTAATATATTTACAAATCTCAAACATCTTTTTTTTCTGAAAATTATGTCACATCAAATTTTATAAATCAAAGTTTGATCACAGACTACATAAACAGCTTATTTTAAGTAAGTGAATTTACGGATATTTTCTTTTTCTTGTACAATATTTCTATAAACCTAAAATTGCACTTTTTTTGTTTCTCCAAGTTTTCTGCTCGATGGATGGAATCGTGAAACTTCTAACTGTACATATTTCGAAGAAATTTTATTTAGTATGGACGAATCTTGAAAGACAAGGTAAATCATCCCTTTTCCCCCTCTTTTTCATGTGAAGTAGACTATGCCATTATAATGGACAATTGGACATACCAAAAATGCTTGTAACAAGGGGTGAGAAGGTATATTGTTGGAGGGATTCATTGAAAGTTTCTTACCTTAGGAGTACATGCATAATTTTCCATTGCAATGTACATTGTAGAATTTACCAATATTAGCATACATGAGCAATCACTAGGTTAATTTTTGCAGTGAAATTTTTTTTTACCCCATACCTGAAAATTTACTTAGTTCTAAACAAAAAATTGTAGAATGATTTCTCTTTAAATTAGTGACCAAGCTTTCAAAGCAGAAGATGTAAGAGAGAAAGTTGGCACTTTATGTACACAATTATATGTTATATGTTTTTAGATCGAGATATACATCATTCATGTGTGAATTATTTACAACATGCAACGTGGATACAATTCATATAAACAACTTTTCTATATTCAATGTTAGTTTTTTGTTAACTTGAAGTCTTTGTGTCACTTGATGAACTATTCTGCTAAAACTCCTTCAGGAACTCTTATTAAATGAGAAGATATATATCAGTTATATTATGGAAAGGTAAAACTGGCAAAATTATATGGACGACACGTCAGCTAAAGTTGCATGATTTTTGTTTGTTGATTTGTTTTGTTTTGTTTGTTTGTTGTTTCTAAACCTACACATCTACTGCTTTGCAAGTGAGTTGCAAAGGAACAATTAAAACATCCAAAGTTGGATATCCAACAAGGAAATTGGCACTCGTTATCTTTAGCATATCTACACCAGTGGTATTGGAACCCCACCCCCCCCCCCTCCTCTCCCCCTCCCATCCTCCTCTTCCCCTCCCTCACCCTTCTACGCTAACTCCACAAGATACCCAAGAGTTGTTACATTACATTACTATATTACATAATATTTTACAATAAAAAAAATCTGTGCTGTCTTCATTTTTATACATAATTAATATCTTGAGTAATTATACGTAATGAGAAACTAACTTTACTGCATCAAGTTAAAACTTATACTTTTTTTAAAAAACTTACACTAAATAACTATTTACTTGTGGGAGGGATCTCAAATGCTGTTTAAATCACATACTTTAACAGGGGAACTGAATTTACTGACAAACATACATATACATATATACCTATATGAACATGTACAAGTTGCGTAGTGGAAAAAACAAGAATCCAGTTTTTTGTGTACACGACAACTCTATGTAAGCGACCGAGCTGTTTTTTCTTCAAATTTGAAAACAAAAATATCCCTTTTGTATTTGTCTTAGGAGCCATCTGTAAATTGTGCTACCCTGTTCAAATTAACTGCATACATTAGTAAAGATGTACACTGCTTAGATGGTAAATTGTGTGAGATCAATGGAATTTGGCATATACAAAAGTGTTGTTTTTTTTCAAATGTGTCGTTGGTGGCGTTGTCACTTCACAGCCAGGAAGCACTAGTGTTATCAAGACATCCCATAGTCTAGTATTTAGATCAAACCTAATTCTACATCTATTTTTCCTAATTCAATATATTTCAGAAACTGGAAATACAACAGTGAGGTAAACTAAAATGCAATCTAACATTACGTAAATGTGGACATGTATTTTACTACTGGTGGCCTACTGTGGACGGCAAATATACAAACTGCTTAATGTTGAGATTTCATTTATAATCGTACATGAATATAAAAAAAATGGAAATTAGCAAAGGTAGCTAAACAAATTCTGAAAGTCGGCCAAATAAGATAGCACTGTCTTATGGCAGCTACATCTTACAGTAGCCTTCAAGTTGAAATCTTAACCTCAAAAAATTTACATACCAAAAGTTACTCTCTGTTTTCAATAACTCATGGATTATACAAAATGTGGACTTTCTTTAAAATTATTAAAGTGATAAAGAAAATTCAGAGTTAACTTAAGTTTACTCTGCCAGACAGACATCTGGGGCCGGGGCTGTAACAGTGACTGTTTGCGTATTGGGTAGAGAGCCTGATGTGTCTGCAAAGCTAGTTGTGTTAGGCATAAACGTTGTCGTTGAGGGCGCTGTATTTGCCATCGTCGATGTGGCTGCCAAACCAGTGGTGTCAGGCATGTAAGTTGTCATCGATGGCGCTGTTTGCAGTGGCGGTACAATTGGAGTTGCTTGCAGAGATGGGTGCTGTATGGGTGGTGGTGCAGTCGTGGTTGCAGCAGGCATTAATGGGGTGGTGTCAGACGTTGTAAGTTGTATTTCGGCTGGACCCTGTTTGTTTTCCTTCCCTACTAGCTGCAGCGGCGTCACTTTCTCAGACTGTGGAACATACCATTGTAAACACATAGCGACGCTCTCCCTCAGTGGTGGGGCTGAAACAGCGCGGCTTCTCCTGAGCTTTGTCAGTCCTGGATGCCTCTGTCTATCATACACTGATGGAATTTTAGTATTAATATAAGGATTGGATTTGATATAAGGTACTGGGTTAGTTTCAATTTCACCTGTGTTCATATTGGTATTGACTTTCGGATTTGGTTGTAAATGTCTATGTACAAAACGATACGTTGTTATTGGTCTGTCGTCGATTGGCGGCTGAGGTACGATGGGACTCGCGGTATTTGGTCTTCTGACCGAGTTAATTAGAATCTGCTGAACGGGTGCTTTTGGTGAATCTTTGAAATCATTCCGATATGACGATACCGTCGGCCCAGCTTCTCTGATTTCCCTAGCGTGAGGCACCCATGAGATGAAGTCTGGATGGAAAATGCCTGTTTGCTTGCCACTGATTTTCTTTTTACCAAGACCCTATGGAAAGAAAAAGAATGCCAAATGGTCACATGATATGAACTGATGTTTTAAGTGTTCAACAGTTGTTGATAATTATACAACCTACTAATACAGCAAAAAGTACTGCAATATGTCCTTTTTTTCTAAAAGTCATGTCAATTTCACCAAACTTTATAAAATGGGTAAAAACAGGGGGTTACCATATTAGTTGCCATGGCAACAATAAATGTAAAGTGGTAACCAAAAGTCATAAAATTGTGCTTACTCAGGTAAATATTGTAAAAAGTGAATAACATTTTGTAAAAAAATTATTTTGACATAAGTTGAAATAAGAATTAATAATGAGTAATTATTTGTGAAGGTTGTCATGGCAACATAAAATTCACATTTGAAACAAGAAGAAAAAAATCAATGTCTTATAGAGATGAACTGGCTCTAACTAGAGTATCGTTTTTTTCCGGTGATCAGACAACCAACAATGTATTCACTAAAAATTGTCACAATATTAATAATTAAACATTGTACATGTCAATCAATTTTAAGTATAGCAGTAACACTGCTACAGGTTGAAATTGCGAGTTTGATCGGGGTACTGATTTTAGGGTGTGGACCCAAGAATTTGATTTATTGGATTTATTTCAACATACTATACATACAGCTACATAAATGTATAACCATAAGTGATTCAATACTGTGCACAGTATATGATACTATGATACATATTAAGTCTTCATATCTAACGAAACAGGTTTTGTTTTTGTTTTTAAAAACACCATTCCAGTTGCTGCTATAGTGCAGTTTTAAATTATACACAGTTTGCACAGTGTGTGTATTTATATACATGCACAAATGTACCACTGTGCCTTAGTAATAGTATATATACATGTATTTACTAGTATACTAATCAATATCTTAGCGGATGTAACATACATGTATAGAAAGTTGAGTTAATTAGGTTGACATTAATATATGAATACAAATGTAGTACTACTTGAAGCAATGGACTATGTACAGCATATAGTTTGTAATATGTGTATACATGTACAGAACTACATGTACAGAACTCCTGATAGTCCTGATAGGTCCATCACTGTCTTTTGGTCTTATGTACTGTGTATGTACATGTACTTACACATTGTATAGTGTACCATAGTGGGTGGAAGGTCTATGATTGTAAATATACACACATATTATGATCATTCAATCATTTGATACACTTTGGTAGACATGTAACAACTGACCAAATGGACTACATGCAGGTATAAAAATTCTGGGATATGACGACATCTCGGATGTATTATATTACAAATGTCTATGCACAGTATGTGTGTGTAAACTTTCATCTATTTTGCCCATAACCTACAATGTACACCCCTATAATACACACATCAAATCAACAGGTGGGTGTGTTTCCAAATAGAGTGGCTAGCTGATTCTGACATGTTAAAAAATACCATTGAAATTTAAAAAAAAAAAAAAAAAAAAAGATAAAAAAAAAAAACCCAACTTTTTCATCACACTTGCATTACCAGTCACTGAGTCTGTAAATTAATTTGTAACGACAGTAAAATGTACTTGAAAACAGAATAGATGTACATCATGCTGAGTGGCAAATGACACAGTTACAGTTTTTAACTGTCCTGAAGTACAAAGAAAACTGGACTTCAAAAGCTTGACAATCCAATTCTTCATGAATGGACAGATTCAATCAGGTGTGAGATTCTGATAAATACAATGTGCAACTTTGTGAATAGACTTGAAGGACTTCATTTAGCAGTGATGTTTGCGTTTGATGTTCCCTTGTTGCCATGGTAACACAACCATGTACATACAAT
Source organism: Glandiceps talaboti (assembly GCF_964340395.1). NCBI lineage: Eukaryota > Metazoa > Hemichordata > Enteropneusta > Spengelidae > Glandiceps > Glandiceps talaboti. The sequence goes on from NC_135549.1 coordinate 28,495,442, forward strand.
ATCACACAGTGTACATTTATACATTTCACCATTTGCAACATATGTATGTATCATCTTTTCAATACTATGGGATAAGTAATTATCTATTGACTCAAATGATTTGCATGTAACCTTGTTGGCATTCTTCAATAGCAGTTGAATTATTAATAAAGATGAATATGAAATATACATATCTGTATCTTATTTAGAAGGATATCAATTTTTTTTTAATTGGTTTCATACATGTACAGAGTACCTTCTGTGCATTATATATCAGAAAAGATCTGATGTAGAAAACCAGCACTGCAATTACTATAGTATTATTCAATTATTTTTCTACAAAATAGAAGATATTATAGATTTGAGCGAATAAGTTTAACCCAGTACATGTATTATGTGTACAGGCAAAGGTAGTCAATGATATATTACTGTTTCCATGGTAACGGCATATACTGACATGGAACACAAACATGTCAGGCTCAATTAATGTAATGACTTCCATTTTCCTTTGTGATTTTATCAGTATGTCTCTGAACGTGTTGAAAGAGTGTATTGACTGTGATAGCGTTTTCTTTATAAAAAAAATTTGACCAAACTCTGCAGCAATTTAGTCGTGTAAATGTGTTTCACCTCCGAGGGAGGTATTCAATAAATGTACATAGTGAATGCAAGCAGTTCATGCATTTCGTTATAAAATTTATCCAAGACAGATCAAAATGAATGTACAAAAAAAAAATCCCTACTTGCCTCATAATTTCCCTGTTAGATTTCATTCAAAGGAAAATGTTAATTTCGATATTTATTTCATGATTATTTCATTTCTCTGTGCTAGAGGAAAAGGACAATGTTGATTTCAGATTACCAATCATATAATAATTAAAACGTAATGAAATTTGTACTTTTATATGGTATATGAACAAATGAATGCATGAAAGTAGTCTGACAATTAAATGGAAAATCGGGAAATTTTCAAGAGCTGCCATTGAACTGAACTACGCAACAGAGCCCTGAGGCTATACACATTCTTTGATCGATTGACTTTAATGAGATTATTACATTAAGTCAAACTAATTTTTTTTTCTGTGATGAAATAGTGATTTTTCTCTACAAGTGTTTTGATTTTATACTGTACTGAGTCAATATTTCATTATATCTATAATAATTTTTCAAAGACAGACATAAGGCAGTACTGTAATATTAAATATTGATTTTTCTTTCTAATTCTATGCTACATGCATTAACTATATAAATACCATTGATCTTAGCCTCTAATACTTTCATAGAAATGCTTAAGGGCTTTATCTACCATCTCTAGTATTATTCACAATTGCATACTGTAAACCGGGACATTTTTGCATAAGACTTATTTTTGCTAATTTCTATTTTTGCTAATTTCACTGGAAAACAAACACGCAAAAATAAGTAGTGACTAAAATGCCTTCTTGCACATAAACACGATGTACCAGTCTGGTATATTAGTAAAAATTAGTCTTTGAAAACTATACAAAAACGTAGCTGAAGACTAAAATTGCAAATTTTTCTAGTAGTGAAAATATCTACATGTACATGTGGGTTTGCAGTATATTAATCACTTTAGAATGTAGTGTACATGTATGCCAGATTTCACCCACTTCCAGGAGTAAAATTACCGATTTTTTAAACTAACAACAGACTGAGAACAATATGTATTGTGTCATTATTTGTACCTAGAACAAAGGGGGAATTTCACATCTAACAAAAAACAACTTTCTTGTTGAATGGCAAAAAAGTATCGTTCGTCGGTATGTTGACACAATGTGTTGTTATTGTAGCAAGCATTGAAATATTAGACACACCACATCTAGGTATCCATGATGTTTTTGTGTTACCATGGTGACTGAAGAGCGACAATAAATAAAGCAATAATGTGTATAATGGAACTGTCTCGCTGTAAATGCTTTCTAATAAATTTCTTTAATCTAACGACAACTTTCTACTTTCATACAATGTAGCCATCATTCAGTATGTGTAGCTCGCTTCGGTAATGTTGCTTTTAAAAGACGTTTTTATAACGCCACAGAATAACTTCTGTTCTCATCAGATTTTATTCGTCGTGAATTATCCCTGTTCGTTTGTAGTGGAATAAATCATACCAACCCCAAAATTTTACTCATAGACATTTATTGCAGCTCCCATATGCAGTCATCACCATCAGACCAATTTAACATGTCACTGAAACACACCAAATTCTTCTGATACATTAAACTTTGGTATTCCCCTATCCCATATTATGTAGTGATCGACCTACAAGAAATCCCTTATTTTGCAATTTTGACCCACAACAAAAATTTTGTCTCTTTGTTGGAGGCCACACTTTCAATCAACACATAATTTGGCAACTTATTATTATGTATATATGTTACATGTCTTCTACATGATAGACTTGTACTGTAGTTGATTCGCGCACAGATCATTGTCTGTGATTCACACTATCACCCACCATACTCCCTGGTACCCACCATACTACCTGGTACCCATCATACTACCTGGTACCCATCATACTACCTGGTACCTACCATACTACCTGGTACCTACCATACTCCCTGGTACCCACCATATCCCAAATCAACTGCAAGCTAGACTCTAGGCTAAATAGTAGAACTTATAGAAGACAATATATATTTTGTACTTAAATCCAATAGAAACCATGGTTGATACAACTATTTTGGAGATATATATTTCAAAAAATAAGAAGATATATTTCAATTTAAGAAAGAAACTACCGTACTACCTATTTCAGTTACATGTTCTCATATATGACCGGATCAACTTCAGTAAGTTTCTATCCCGTATCTTAATTTCACTTTGTATACATCATCTTTATTTTGTCATCATTTCACTGGCTAGTACATAGACCTTCAGTATAAGTAAACACTGTTGCAAAAAAATTTAAATTTATTGCTAGAATAGAGGAAATACATTGTAATTGGACTAGTTTGTAAATGTATATTCTATTATCCATTCATGCTCTCAATCCCAATCGAGCTTGGATACGACATGGGTTTACAAATTATTGAACACTTCTTATATTGAGTGGAACACTCTCAACCCTGAGATACATGTACATCATTTTGTCCAGCCCTATCAGGCTTCTTAACTAGATGAGTGCTGGCTGATAGCGTAGCATGAATGTCTGTGTGGCACAAATGTCTGTATCTAAGACATATCTCAACCCATGCCATGTACTAAAATAACAAAAATGTCACATATATTGAGGTATATATTAACTTACTGATTTTGAAACTGATATTATCTGCTGATATTATATTATTGACTAAACACAATAAAATTGTTTTTATTTGAACAAATTTTCCTGTCATAAATCAAATATAGTTAGAATGTAATATCTGAAGACAGGTAGAGACTAAAAGCTAAAGGTTTACAACATTGATCCAAATGAGTACAATGTATGCCATATACAAAAAACTTGGAATTGTTTTGAAATGGACAGACCTATATGGTACAAGGTTCCACTTCTAGTAAATAATCCGTAGTGTAAATATTAAGTTAGGGTGCATGTACAGTTTTTATGCCTCACAACATTCGACACAATAGTTACAGAGGCAAGCCGTACGGTATCATTACTAACGACCTCCATTTATGCGTTCAATAATAGCATAACGGATGAAATTTCAATCCCATGTTATTTGCACAAAATGTACTTGTCACACGCATACAGGTTGACGACAACACAAAGGGGAGACGTAGAACCAAGTACAATAGATACGTAGAAACAGGGTCCAATCCGTCATGGTTACAGTCTCTTTGTGTGTTGATCTATTGTTTTCTATACAAATGCAACAATTGTTGTGAGACCTACTGGGAGCACGGCTACAAACTTTTCAGTCCATTTTTTGTAACTTCTTTTCCAAGTTAATTTAGTCTTCATATGGTGACTCAAGTTGTGCCCACATACTGTCTTTTCTCTCTTTTTTCCTTCTTTTTTTGAAAACAATAGACAAACACACCAGGGATTCCACATTTAAATAGACACTATGAAATTTTTCAATAGTAGAATAAAATATTTGGAATGTATGGATTTGTGTCAGAATTGTTGTTTGCAGATGATGCCACTTGAAAATATTTCACAACTGACTATTACTATTCACAAAAGTTCATGAAAGTCGAGTACTTTTAAGGATTATAACTATAACTGCACAGTACAAAGTACAAAGTAACAGGGGACTCGGAACTGTGTGTGTAATTTCTCAGCACCTTGATAAACCCACGCTGCATTTCAAACCATTTCAACAACTGTAAACCAGTCACTGGACACCACGTTTCCCTCATTTTTGTTCTTATACATGTATACCTATAATATATTTCTTGAGGAGTACACATACTCACTCCTTTCCAAGTCTTTAATTGAAAAAGTGAAAGATCACAGACAAGAATTCAAACATTAAACCCTCTTTTTTAACAGTTTTAGGAACAACAGAGATTTTATGAGGTTAAGTACCAATCACATACCAACACCTTGTGTATGTACAGGATAGAGTACATTTAGAATTTTACGATTTATTATAGATTATGGTATCTTTTTTATTTGTTCCTTATTTGATTATTGTCTTTTCATTTTAGATACAGACAGAGGGTACATGTATACCAAACATTGACAAATTTCAAACCCTAGTTGTTTTATTAATCTTTATAGTCATGTGTATACTACTCTATTAATGTTCCGGACATTAAACAACTTTGAGTGTGTAATAAACATCCATATGTCTATTTCAGAACAAATCTTTATATGTTTGAACACTGTGGAAGAGTGTGTAATAAACATTGGTCTATTTCATTCTATTTTTTTATGTGTTTGAACACTGTGGAAGACCTTGAAATTGATTGTAACAACAGAACAATTAATAATTATTAGATACAAGTATAACCTGTACATTTATGGGAAGGGACGTACAGGAAGGGACTTACTGGAAGGGACATACAGGAAGGGTGAACACAGAATATATAAATGTAGTATGTTTTTGCAAAGGTTTAGGAGCATTGGTATTATTACAACAGACAGGGGAAAATTAGGTTAAAACTTGTATTGTTTTATCTACACTGAATAATAATTGCATTTGTGGGGCATCTCTGTACTACCAAACCAGAGTGACTATAGAGTTTCAGTTACTACCAAACCAGAGTGACTACAGAGTTTCAATTAGGCAACATGATGTTTTTTTTTACATCTCAAACAAGGTTTTATGTTAGAGATTACATAAACAAAATACAGGCACTGAGAGTGTGCATAGACATGAAATGTTACATTTTAACTCACTGTGAACACAAATAAACAGTTTTGGGTTATAATCTTCCTGGTTTTGTCCAATAGTGATGTTGACTTGTGTTCACAGTCAGATAAAATGTATCATTTTCTATGCTTTCTTGCTATTAAGTAACTTTATTTTGTTTTATGTAATTTGTAACAAAAAAAAACGTTGTGTAAGACATAAAAAAAAATACCATGCTAACTAATTGGACTCTATGGTTACTCTGGTTTCATAGTAAAATGTAGAACTTGGACATGTGTTAATACGACAATTCACAAAAATTTTATATGAGAAGGATAATTTCTTCATGACCAATCAATTTGACATAAAGTACGGTTTAGTAAGTCTCAAACACATAGCAAAATACATGTATGTTTGTCAAAAATTTGTGGTACAAAGAATTAAGTACTTAGAAGTTATTACACGTTTAATTGTCCCTGACAAAAACAAGTCTGTTGCTGAAGGGAAAAGGTAAACAGGTAAAAACACTCACTGCAAACACTAAGCAAAATATTTGGTTTTTAAACTTTTAACAAATTGATTGTTAAAACATACTGAAGTGTATGTACATCTACTTAGTCAAACTCATTAACGAACACTAAAGGTATTGTGATAATGAATAAGTAATTCGTCATTCACTTTAGATTTTAAACTTTAATTTCTCTACATTGTCATTGGATAACATTTAGGCCAAAAAAAGAAAAGAATTCTTTCTGGTCAGGACCTTTTGTCTAAAGTGGTGCAACAACACAAATTATTTACACTTCTTTTTATTCTCAACAAACCTGTCACTAGTCTACTATTTATGGCAGTTACTGTTCTTTTTATTTAGTACTTTAGAGTATATTGTAAGTGTGTATGTGGGGCAAATGTAAATTGCTTGTTAATGATTGGCTCTGCAGTTGTCTTCACTAAAATAGGGAGGGTTATTTTTGTGTTTGAAAAAGCTGTCTGAAATTTACATCTTAAAATTTACATGTTACGACTATAATTGGTCTATACTTTTGATTTTAGTACATATATCTATTTCAAATCCCACAGCATCTAGTTTTTAATTATGTGGGTCTCAAGTACAATTTGGTGAATTATCTTTTCTGTAAATGACCCCAGACACCAATATTTGTTTTGTATGTTGGGGTTTCAAAAATGTACACCAACAATTAACTCTAAGGTAATATTGATGTGTTTTAAATTCATGCCCTACACTCATAAAACATGCTTCATCATTCCTACTTGGTTTCCATGGCAATGTAATAAACTCTGATTATCCATCTGAATGTAGCTGCGTAGCTGAGAATTCTCCATCCTGTTTCTATCAAAAGAATGATTAGTGCAGCTTTTGCCAATTGTAACAGTGGCACAGCAGGTATAGTACATTTCAGAAAATAACAGCTGCACATTATCACATACCCTAATGGACCATGAAATGTACAGAATTGTGTACATTTCATTTTATCAGCAAATATAAAGCTGTAAATATACTACATGGTGAAAGGGATCACGATACTAAGTACATGTAGATATTGTCAGTCCAAATAAATATTTTTAAAAAAGCTGACAGTTCAGGTCTCAGAAAACCCTACATCCTTATTCAGGTAATTTTGATCTAGAGCCCAGAGATTCGGCTAGACTGACTTGACATACTGTCAATGACATTTTCAAATCAGACAGCCAATCTCTGGGCTAATTTTGTTCATATTTAACTACAAAAGAAAACATATATGTGAATAGGACCAAATGTTAGTTAACAGTCATATACAAGTTATGACAGTTGCTTGCTGTACATTTTGTATGTATGTAGGTTGCTAGGTTTAGTTGTGTCATGGAGGTAGGTAGGGAAGACCATGGATGTAGTAAATAAATCTATGCACAGACTAATGAGTCATTTACAATAGTGGTGTGTTCAACTGCTCAAAACACTTGTTATCATGTGTAAATTGCTTTAAAACATTCAAATATTTCAACATTTTCACAAAATAATCCACCCCTGCGTTCGTTTTGAAAATGTACTGTTTATCTTGTATACCAAATAGGCGTATCTGTATGTATTGGAGTACACATCAACACACAGTACTGTACGTTGTATTATCAACTTTAGTCTACAAATAGGCGTGCCAACATGACTATTGTTCTGCCATATTGTTTGACTTTTATATACTTTCTGAAGGCTGTAGTACTGAGAGACAATAACATTTTGTATAAAGCTATCAAGACCTTGTCACTTATCTGTTGTTATATTGGGAGAGGAGACTGACTATGATTGTGAAGCTAAATGACATGGAGGTCAGGTTATGTATTTATGTCACTATAGTGACTTACAGACACTTTGACTTTGAACAGAACTACTTCAGTGGAATTACATCTTGTGTTCAAGTTCAAATCAAATGATGTGTGTCAAGTAGATTTGTACGTGTAAAATAGATGAAATGTGTTGGCAACACTTTGATATATACACGATATTGTGTGAAAACTGATTTCAGGTTCAAAGGTTACAGAAAACCAGACATTGAAGATGATACCACAATCTGAAGTTATGACATGATCATTCCCTTTGTTTGTCAAATACACAGTATTATTGTATAAACTAAGATAAGTATAAGAACCAAAGATACAAATGTACCAGTACACTGTCTATGTATAGAAACTACTGGTTAAATCACTCTGTCATCAAAGGTCCAGGGGTATTAATTTATACACAATTAATACTGGTTGAGTGGGGCAGTATTAAAGATTATCACAGAATTACAAACTGTGGACTTGATCATGGTGTCCAGGAAACAAATGTTTTGATATGGGGATGACGCATGTTACATGTGTCATATGATAAAGACTATGTCATACAAAAATTTAGATGTGGATGGGATTAATTTCAGATATGTATCATTGCCTGGTGACAGGTAGATCAATTTCAAGTTATCTACAGAGGTTATTGCTAAAATTGGAATGTATGGAAATATATGCCCTCCCTACTAAACCTTGATATTACCATACCTTAGTAATACCAAGAGATAGACAAAGAAATTCGAAGAAAAGTCAAAAGTGAAAGTTAAGGAAACACTTATGACAAAATAAATAGAAGTCTGTTTTTTTTTCATGTATGTTAAACCCCAATATTCAAATCCCACAGGCTTGGATTACTACTTCCTTATTAATTAAACCATAGCGATTAAACAGAATCACTCGTTTATTAAAGACAAAAGTTGTATAGCTCTGCAAAACAAACATTTTTCACACTCAAATAATGTTAATCCTAATCTGACACAGACATTGAATGACAACTGATATATTGTAGTAACTTTAATATCAAACATTACAATTTACATAATGTACATCATCTCTTTTTCTGACATTTGTTGATAAAACGGTGTATGTAGAAAGATGAAATGATATATTACTTACATCTTGGAATGATGTTACTGTGTTCAGAAAGGAGAATCTGTTGTCATGGTTAGAAAACTGATGAGCAGTTGGTTTCTCCTGTAAATAGATTAAAAATATAAACCATACACAGTTAGTGGTGGATACAAAAAATTTACAAATATGCACGTAAAAAAATGTCAGTTGTATCCTTCATTTTGTCAGTTACATTTGTATATCCTTCATTTGACATATACGCTGATAAAAATTCAACAGTTAAACAGAGTTAATGATATGTAAATACTAATTACTAATTACTGTCGTGTGTTTCCAATCAAATATGAAATATATATATACAGAAGTATGTCTGTTGTCAACCTACATATACAAGTGAAGTACATTGTAAACAGCAGACATGGAACATTTATTGATTAACAGACTAGATTGATTTCATAATAAGAAATAACAGCATGTCTGTCTCCATCTACGTATTTGCTTCCACATGTACATGTATGTAGATAATTGAAATACATATATTTACTACTAAACTACATCTTCAAAGGACATAGTAAGGCAAAAAAAAAACACGATAGGACTTAATTTGCTTTGTTTGGCAACAAGTAAAGATACATCAACATGCAAATATCAAGTATATTTACAATAACACAGAATGTTGTAAAATCAACATTTTATAGCATCCCATTTGTATACAAGTTACCAGTACATTCAGATATGTGGATATATTTTAATGGTATCAATAAATTTTACATTTGAAGAAATTATTTGAATAGTCATAGAAAACAGATATCACGCTCTGATTTAACATAGTCTGTTGAATTGCAAAATGATTTGTATATGTTTGCTGATATCTTGTCTTTGTTGTTGACATGTTTGATGTACAAAATGTACTATGTCGGCTGTAAACAAACAACAAATTATGCCCATGCCCCCTGTGGTAAGAAGACAACAACAACAACAACAACAACGAACTGACATCAAATATTCATAAATGAAAGAAAACTACACACTGTTAACGTCATAATTTACAATATAATTAATGGAAGATTTTGATTAATTAAAAATCTGCTGGTTTTTGAGAACACAGCTCATCATGCATGACCCCTAGACTAGTTGACTCACATAGCCAGAGTAACCAAAAGATACATTTTCACCGGCTTAACAACACAGACAACAAATATTATATTTTTTTTACATGTATTTCATAATCTCAATATTCAACATTTTGCACTAGGAAACGAGTCAATCACACTTTCCTCAAGTTTTAAATCTGTGAATATCTTTAATTAACGTGCAACTGTATATACTCAAGAAAAAGTTAAATCAAGATACTGTTATACTGCTGTCATCATAACAAATTACTTCAAGAAAAAACTTACAATTTTAACAAAAATATATAAAAATGAAAAACTAGGAAGATTCTTTTTTTTAAACTAAATATCATTTGTACAGGTATGTCTTTAAACATTTTTTTTTTGTATGTACCTGGTACTGTCAATTTTAGATCTTAGCCATCAACAAAACACAATAAAGGAAACTAAAAATGGTGGCAAACCCTCAACCACCTGTTGATATTTGACTGTGTCTACCAAAGTCCATTCTGCATCACTGGAACATGCTAAAAACATCAACTGTTTGTGAGAAAAAATACTGCCTTTCTTGAGAATGGATTTTATTTAGAATTGAGTTTACAGTTAACAATAAAAATAATAATAGTTATTTACTCAGGAATTAATCACCTTAACAACCCTGATCGTAAAATTTACTCTTGACTTTAGAAACATTACCCCTGGCTAAAATCCAGATTTTTTTTGTACATTTGGTCTGATATCGATCAATTATTGATTAACAGAAGAAAAAACTAAAAGACTCCCATGATTACATAGCTAATCCCCTACTGTTTATCCAGTGAAATATTCTATTCATCGCAGGATTTCTCTTGTTCGAAACAACACAGCCATTAAAACCTGTATGCTGATACTGTCATACAATGACTGTCAGCTAAATTTTCATTGAATGTGAACTGATAGTGGCTGGCACATGATATATGGCAGCTGTCTGTGAAGAACAAATGCATTCTAGCTGACAGACAGATATGTACTTAGGTTGACAATGACAATGTTAATGTTGTGGCTTTTGTAAGTTTATGAAATGTCAGACGATATAGTAGATATCTCAGTAGGATTAGTTCGCGTCAAATTTTGTTGTGTGGAATTCCAGCATCACTTAGTACATCTACTATGCTGGGTTATATCCCAGGTAACATTAAACATAATTTATAATGAATAACATTCACTCTATGGAAATGTACACCAGGCTGTGAAATGTATTTTTTCTCTGCTATGAGGCTGAGTATTTCATTTATGATTCATAAAGTTCGGATCTTCTTAATGAATGAATTATAAACCTGGCACTGTTTATTTACCTATGTTACCATATTACCTATGTTTTTGTGATTGCTCTGTTAATGCGGAGTTTGTATTTTGAGGTGAAATTTTAAAATTGCTTGTATCAAAAAATATAGGTTGGGTGGTTAAATAACAGCAAACAGCTATGTGAAGTCTGGTCATAACAAAACTTTACTACTTTCATAAACATGATTTTTCAAGCACAGCTGGACCGTCTGTAAGTGATCACCTTTCCACAAGGTTATCAGGAGTGGATTAAAGTCTGCTTCAGTTGTGAGTGGTTCTCATCTCTTAAGACAGCTTTTGGGCCACCTACCTACCGACACAAGACCGCATTCAATGCTCAATTATATCGCACGTTGACCCCTAGCTCCCGGACAACCACAATAGCGTCACGCCATTTTGGTGTGTCTAAAGGGCGGTCGACCCATCCAGTATATTACCAGGCCTGCGATACGATTGAGCAGTAATTGAAGCAAAAAATCAAACTGTTTAACGTGTGACGAACTTACCGACAGTCGTTTGACAAACTTCAACGGCGGCGATGGTTTTGCCTGTTGTCTGTATTCATTCACGAAGTCGTTTCTAGTCTTGCTTCGGAAATGTCCGTGGAAGCCCGAGGAAAACTGTGAAAAAGAAAAACATCATGTACAGTCACCGCTACTCTTCATTTCTCGCCTTCAAACTAATTATTTGACTACTTAAAACTGGTTTAGACGGTGTGAAATAACAGTGACAAGCTTACCCAGCTCCCTTGAGTGCTAGCAGCCATCGTCATATGGCAGAAAGCACAATTATAAATCTTGGTATTCAGCTGTTCACCGAGATCACCTGGATCGAAGCCCACTGTACTCGTTTCCAACGTGCATGGTAATCAGATTGCGGAAATAAACACAAGCCGTAACCAGAAAACAGAATACATAATTAGAATAATTAGCTTGTCCTCGATCTAACCAATCAGATTGGTGTTTTTCTCAGTAAACGTCAATCAATAGTGAAAATAGGCGGGACGGTTTTATGTAAATTTATGTAAAGTAAGCAATGGCTTCTGCGCATGCCTATTAGATTTGACCAAACTTTTGATACACAGGAAGTCGCACACACAACTTATCGATGGGGTGTGAGATATTTAAATTTCTTTGCTCTCGATAGAGATTTTGTTAATTTTGCAAGTATTTAGCTGTAGGTGAGTAACTTTTAATTAACATTCCCTTCAAATGCGAAGTATTTCATGGAACCCTCTGTAACTTCACTGCTTACTAAGTTTCGGTACGGTCATTTACAATGGGTGAAAATGACAGTGTGTGTGTGTGAAATAAGCACATTTTGTCGTCTGCTCGTTAAATTTTGAAAATATGATTAAAAATAAAATTGACAAAATAGGGCGATATAAGTTATTTTAAGAAACTATATATGAATAACAAAGCTAGACGTTGTTCTGTTGAAACAGCGTTATTTGTTACGAACAGCAACTTGTACAATTTTTATGACAACATCAAAAAAGGTTTGCAACTTGTTAGTTTTGGTGTCATTTTCCAATGCCACGGCAAGGGTTTGCTATCAAATTAGTTGACTTGCTACCGGCATTGAACTTGTGTGATTTTCAAGTTTTCTAAAGCTGCATTCATAAACGACCAACAAATTAAATCTTTTATTCAGATAAAATGCTTAGCCACGAAATACTAGTATAATTCTGTAAACATCTAACAGTTATTTTGAAGATAATCACTATTTTTTTTTATTCTGTTAGAAATTTTCATTACTAAGTTATTACTAAGTATTAACACAGAGCCTATGAACATTCACTCTCGCGAGAATACTTATTACTGAGTAATTGCCATGGGGGTAAAACTAACTTCACTTATTGTATTTAACATAACTTACAGGTAAAGTAGCATTTAAAAATAATAAAACAATCAAATAATAATATTAATGATAATAATGTTGGTTCTTATAAAGTTATATAGCCCTTTCCCACTCTGTGCTCAATGTGCTTTACAATAGTATTACCCCGGCCATGGATCTATAGCGGCACAACGACCTTTTATATTTCCTCTACTCCCTGGGGAGCATACAATCCATTGCAGCCTTTTTATAAGAACATACAATTAAAAAATTCATATTGCTGCCTCTATCCTACCAGGTCCCCAATTATACAGCTGGGTTGACTGAGCCACAGTTTTAGTTCAAATCTTGCCCAAGGACTTCAGCCACTCAGAAACAAACAGCAGCGATGAGGCTTGAACTTGCAACATGCAGATTCCAAGCCGGCCGCTCTAACCATTTGCCCATCATGACTCCAAATGAATAAATAAACAAACAAATAAATAAATAAAAAGTACAAACAAAACAATATTACACATGTGAGCTGATTCATTGCCATTGGGTAAAACTAACAACATATTTAACATTACAGGTGAAGTAGAATTTAAAAATTAAGAATGCTTGAAAATATTTTTGAAAATGTATGGTTTGTATAATTTATACTACATGTAACTGTAACACATGATTTATAAATTATAGTTCCAATTTCTTCACTCTTATTTATTACTGTATCTTGTTGTCTACCACTCCACAAGTGATGGCTATGGACCTTTTGATTTCATTACATAGTTTTGAAATTCTTTGACTATTTTTCACCCTTCTTCTAATTTATATCTAGGAAATGTAATCTTGCTACATTAGTTCCACTACTGAAATTACAAAGATGCTGATAAACCAAGTGAATGCAAGGGACTTGTACACTACAAACCCAGGGTGATGTATATTATGAACCATATGGTTGTTTTTGTGTTGTTGTTGTTGTTGTTGTTGTTGTTGTTGTGCATTTGTGCTGTTTAAAAAAGTATAATTTGCCATGTTTGGTGTTCTTGGCTAGTCCATAGACCCTCCACTATATGGTTAGTCTTTCAAGTTTATACCTGTAAAACCATACATCCTACATAAAAATACAAATGTAATTATAAGAAAGAGCTATAACATATTTTTATTTGATATATTTCAATAATACCTAAAGTAAAACTTTTGGTATTTAAATTACAAGTGCACAATTCAAGGAAACTGATTATTACTCATTCATAACAAGTAATAATTGATTTTGAATGTCAGGACAAACACACACTCATATCACTGACATTTGTCTTATGTGGTCATTATTGACATGTACATATTGACTTTCAAATTGGCAATAAAATGAATGAATAAATAAATGAATATTAAAATGCATACTAAAGAGCGTTGCTTCTTACACTGGGTGGTCAAGTTGTCATTGATACTGCCTGAGTAATGGATTACAAGTCAAATTCTGATATCATTGAAGACCTGCTATATCTTACTGATGTCTCTTGAGTAAAGATAGACATATCCTCCTAGGCCATATCCTAAATTTTTTGAGAAAACGTTTCAAAACATTACTTTCACAGGGAGTTTTTGAGAAACACAAAGTTTGCAAATGATTGGGAAGACTCGGCATTTCAGTCCACTCAAAACTACAGCCAGGGAAATAACTCCCAACAAATGAATTCACAGTTTGAGAATTCACAGACAAGTTCATTTGAACTGTTTTCTCAAAGGATGTCACAACAGCAGACCAGTAATCAACAATCAAATGAGGTAAATATTTTATATGATTTTTATAAGTTTCAATCTTATAATTTACAAAGGTTATAATGCACAAGCAGTTCAAAGTATTTTAGAATTGAGCTTTTGATCTGTCTTGTTCAACGATCCTCATCAGAATGACAAATTCCAGTTTTATACTTTGGCTAGCAAAACATTCTGACTTCTAGAATAATTAAGCTAAAATAACTGATTAATGAATATATGCTGTAGTTATTCCAAAAACTAATTGTTTACCTTCAAGGCCAAAATGTAAACAACAAATCCAATTCAATCATAGTCATGCAGGTATAGCTGAGGGTGGGGGTGTCTTTTACAGAGACATTTTTTTTTCAGCATTAATTTTCAAAATTTACAAATTGTAAACCTGTTGAATGTGCAGTGAATAGTATGGAATAGCATTATACTGGTATGTTTTATTTCTTTCATAGTGTACCGGCGACCAATCTAAATACCACCTGAAGTACCTATCCATGCCACCATTATTTGCTAAGGACAGTAGCCATGATAAGACACAGGCTACTACAAAGAGAAGTAATAGAAGTTTGACTTATATGGAGCAATTAGAAATGAACAAGTGTAAAGCAAAGGAGAGGGATGAAAGGTGAATCATGTAGAAAGGTTGCTTATTTTACACTGTCACTGGTACTACAATGAATCTGACTTTATTGGCAGAACAATTCAAGCATGTAAAAAGCACAATTACCTCAGTTATATTTATACCATACATACATTTGCATTTTTACTCCAACAGTTTTAAGGTGTACAAAAGTATATACTCTTTTTGAAAATTATTTTGATACCTATTATGTTAAAAAAGTATACAATGCAGTGGTTCATTAAATTCTCAGTACATGCAATAGCTTTTTAATACCTCATCCTAGAGGGTCAAAATAGAACAAGAAGGTTGACTTATTCTCACACGCGCCTATAGTAATGCATGTGAAGCATGTGGAGTGGAAGTTATGGTGCCAACCAAGAAATGAAATTGAATGTTCGTTAATTTTTTAATGATGCACCTAGGCAGTAATATTTTATTTCAGGTACCGAGTATTGATAAGATTTTGTTTTGAGCTGTTGTAGTATTTGAGATTCAAGTGAGGATTCTCCATCTGTTTGACTTGTAGATATTTCCTTAACTGTATGGAAAAATTCAAAACATATTTAACATATTTTGAGGATATCGGATTGCTCATTTTCTTATTAGTTTTGTAAACTCTGAATTCCAAATGTTTTTGTTCATTTTAGTGATCTGATAAATAAGATTTTTGCTGGAGTTAAAGTTTGTGTAGAAGAAATCAAGTCAGCAGCTGAAACTATAAAAGAAAATGTAGAGAAGGGTGTGACAAAAGGAGCTGAGCAGTCTGCTATGATGATTAACAAAGGTATATGGTATTGGATTTAAACAGTAGCCTTGCATTTCTCCTTTTCTTAACCAGTATTCACACATTTTGATAATGCAGAATAAAACAGTCAAAATTATATCAGTATTTTTTTTTTTCATTTTTTTTTTCATTTATTTAATCGTCACAAAGGAATACACTTACATCACAAGAAAAGAAAGAAATTCATACATCACATTCACAAGAAAAGAAAATGAAATGAAAAGACGCTAGTTAAGTTTGAAAACTGTGTGACTGGGGGCTGGCAAATAGCAATAACAGAGCTAATCAGTGGCCAGTCCCCATTTAAAGAGGTTATAGATAGAGTAATACATTTTTGATGTACCACTTGAGATCATCATTTGCTACTGTTTATATATAACTGTATTTTTAATTAACCCTACAGTTAATGAAGATTTGACAGTCCACTACCAAACTCTACTGGATAGACTCAGTGTAAAGGATGATACAAAGAAGAGAATGAATGACATGGAAAAGATTATCACAGAAGTAAGTGTATATTCATAATTACATACCATACATTTGTAGCATCATGTATCAAGTAACATTTCATCCACAAAAAGGAGAAGTCTGAAATTCTTTATGTGAGTGATGAATTCTATTTCATTCCATAGATTTACACTAATTATGAGACATTCAATTTTTGGATTTTTTCTTATATCATAGTGTTAGTGATCATGTATTCTAGATATTTTTTTCAATTTCTGGATATTTGTTGTATTATGTTTACCTTTGCTTAAGGAGTCTGTCAATATGGGACCAGTTCCCATATTTTCCATGAATGATAAATTGATAAATTCGATTTAATTCAATTCAGTATAACTTAGTTTATCCCAAAATTGGCAATTAATATTGGTGGCTGTGGAATTAGACACAGCTATATAAAGACAGTAAGTAAAAAGAATGTAAAATCTATAAAACATCACACACCACAAACACTAACTTAAAACTTACACATCATTTAAGAGCCACACTGCGGTTGGAATAAAGGATAGATAGATTGATTTACTTATAGATAACTATATAAGTAAATACTAAGATAGAGAAAATATATAGATATCAGGTGTCATGTAATGCCAATTTATAGGAAATAGAAACCACTGTGTGCATTTCTTTTACAGAAAGAAGCTAAAATTGAAACACTGCAGTCTCAGTTGGAGAAACTTCAGCAAGAACAACAGAAAGAAGTTATTTCAACTTTGAAAGAAGCATATGATGAGCAACAAAAGTTGAACAGAGAACAGTTAGAAAAATTCAAACAACAACAAGATGATCAGGTTAAGAACTTTACAGTGGCTTATCATGAAGAATTAGATAAGAAGAAGGTAGTCAACGATTACAACCCAAAGCAAGTCAACTTACCAATGCAGCGTTCCTCAGTTGCAAAGTATGAAAACCAACATATTAGATATCAAGGAATCACAAAACATATAACCCAGAGTCATCCTGATGTAACACTACCAGTGTGTCCATCAGAGTTAAACCACCAAAACAATACCCATATTAACTATGACATGTCACGCTATCCACCTCCAACATACCAAGGAGCCATCAATCTAGGTTTTGACAGAGTTCCACAATGTAAACAACACATTACATCAGAGATTGATGCTATGGCACCTGTGTATAATGTACAAGTTAACCCCATGACAAGCAATACCTCACATACATCATACCAAACCTGCAATACTTCTACTGTACCAGGTATTTATCATCAAACCAGCAATCCCTCAAATACTGTAAATATGCAACTAGCAAATTTGAATCAAGTGTCTGGCGTGGTCCAACCTTTGCAAATGACTATCATGTCTCCACCTATGGAAAACCAATGGTCTGGAGCTGCAAGAGCTAAAGCTAAACAGTCACCAGTTGCTACGGTTATGCCACAAATTAAGCAGCCATCAGCTAGCATTGAGAAAGACTCTGCAATGGAACAAAGAAATGTTGGAAATCGACAAACCATTAACATCGATGAAGCAAGAAGTAATAATAAACGGAAGCAAACATCAACTGAAACTAGGAATGAAGAGGTTAGGAGAAAGTCACAGAGAATCAGTGCAAGAAATATCCAACAGCAGAATGAGCAACAAGATAATGACAAAGAAGAAACACTGCAAAATCTACCCTTACAAATGACTTCCAGTACTTTGAATGCAAAGAGCAGTTTAGATGTTTATGAGTACAAAGCTGAGATGGAAGATGATCCTGTCACTTCAGTTGCATTATCAACAAAGACTTTGAAAACAAGTGGTAGCAAAGCTTCAAAGAAAGAAATTAAAAAGACACTTCCTAGTCATGGCATTAAAAAGAAGCATCAATATTCACATAAGAAAAGCATCAAGTTTGATGCAGATGTCATCCCAGATGATAACAAATGCATTGAAACTGATGATAATCCTGTACATGAATTCCCCTCAGAAGTTAAAATTAAAAGATCTGTTAAAAGAAAGCCACCTACACCAACCATCGATTGGAACGTAAACAAGATCCCTTCCAACATCCAGAGAAATGGTTTACAAAGGCAACAAACAAGCCAATGTGATGTGAACAAACATGCTATGAGATCTGTTAGGGAACCAAGCAGAATAGAAAGACAAGTGCCAGTAGGTAAGTATAAAGTATGTATATGCGCATGAACATCATGAAAACAAAAGCCGTTAAATAATGTCAGTTGAGGGCGCTGTTGGCAATTATAGGCGTAATATTTAGTCACTTGTCAGCTGGACTAGCTGACATAATAGATGGGTGTACGTGTTCTGGCAAAATCATCAGCAGTTCATGGACCTCAGACCACTGGATATGCTCATCCCTTGGTACATCATTAAAATAATGGATAATAGGTTATCTATTTTTGTCATACATATACCATTTGAATTAATAGAGATTCAAACTGAATGTCTTTGTCTTCCATGAATGGATGGACAGAAACCACCTTGATTCAATGCAGAGATAGTGTTTCCATGGTGCTTATTCCATGTTACTGTATGAGATCTGTTACTTTTCTTAGGCATAAAAGACATCTTGACAACAACAAACTATTACTCAGATTCTGATGAAAGTTCTCAGGAAGTCTGCTTTTCATTGGTGATTCCTGGATCCCCAAGTGAGTACAATATGTAGCAGATATACAATGTAGTTTTCTTTTTCTTTGTGTATTTGTTTGTTTGTGTTTGTATGTGTGTTTGTATATTGTGTGCACATTCATCAAGACATCTTTCTGCACCCTGCCTGCCCAAAACATTCTTTTTCAACATAATGATTATTGTCTATAGTTAGATACCATTGTGACAAATCCATGTATCATATTGATTCATGTCATTATCAGAAAAGTGAACTGCTCTCCGATGATAACAAATGAAATACCAGTATTCATGAATGAATTTGAAATTTCCAGTTCGCCATGACACATACCCATTAGTACCCTTAGTAAAAGTAAATGTAAAGGTTGAAGAAGACAGAAATGAAAAAGAAACTGATTAATTAAAAAAAAAAGTTGCGAAACTTGATAAGGTAAAGTTTATTTTTTTTGTAGAGGAAATTGTAAGTCATTAGCCACTGTGATATATTTTATTATGTAATTTGTATCTAGTGACCACGAAGGACAGAACCTGTGATCAGAATTCTATCGCAAGAAATGAGATTAATGATTTTTGGAGTAGTCCAGTAGCAAATGTGCAGGTTGAAGAGAATATTGAGATACATGCTGTAAGTACTTTGCATAGCCTTAGACTTAATAGTAGTAGTAGTAGTAGTAGTAGTAGTAGTAGTAGTAGTAGTAGCAGCAGCAGCAGTAGCAGTAGCAGTAGTAGTAGTAGTAGTAGTAGTAAGTAGTAGTAGTAGTTGTTGTTGTATATACTGTGTTATCTTTTCTGAACAGATAAGTGAGTCAGTGTTATTATCATGCTCAGCTGTTTTTTGTACGTTGGGGTTCTACGGAATCTAACCATTTTAAAGTCATTAATGGGGTACGCCAGGGAAGCATAATCTCTCCAAAGTTATTTGCAGTCTACATCGAAAATCTTACCAAAAGGCTGAAGTTGGCGGGAGTCGGGTGTCACATAGCTGGCAAGATTTTGAACCATTTGCTTTATGCAGATGACATTGTATTGATTTCGCCTTCGATTAAGTCATTACAGAAACTAATTAAGATATGTGAGCAATTTGGCATGGAACACGATATTCTGTTCCATACAACAAAAACAGAATGTGTGTCATTTTTTCCTCGGCAATGGAAACCGACCAGAATGCCTTCTGTTTATTTATATGGCAAACAGTTGAATTTTGTTACAGTTAAAAAATATCTTGGATACATAGTGACCTCCAATGGGTGCGATGAAGCAGATATGCAGAGACAACTTAGAGCTATGTATGCGAGGGCAAATATTATTGTCAGAAATTTTGTTCATTGCTCGGAGCGTGTGAAATGTACACTTTTTAGGAGTTTTTTATATAGTGTTTACTGTTTACAAGTTTGGTGTAGTTATAGCAACACGATGCTTCGTAAAATACAGGTAGCATATAACAACACGTTGCGAATAGTTTTTGGCCTTAGAGGGGCAGTTAGCATAAGTAACAATTGTGTCAGCAGGAATATTTTTAATTTTACCTCATTACAACGCAACTTGTTGTTCAAATTTGGTGAACGGCTACACGAGAGTCACAATGAAATAATTAAGACGTGTATTCTCTCCGACAATTATTTTTACTCCAGTTTCTGGAAAAATTACCGACTTGTATTGTATAATTAGTTGTTTTTTTTCTATAGTATTTTTATTTTTTTGTGGTTGTATGGGACTTTTTTAATGGCCTGAAATAAAGAATATAATATAATAATAATAATTAGGATGAGAATTAAAAGACTTGTACAAATGAATCATTTTTAAAGTTACACTAGCTGTAACTGGAGTATTATTTTTTTGATCAGACAACCAACAAATTGTATTTATTGAAAATTGTTAAAATCGACATTGTACATGTTGAATAGATGTCGATTTTGTCCATAAGTAAGTACAGTAATGGGTGGGTGGGGGGGGGGTGCTGAATACAGAGTGTGATATGTTTACCTATAGATGATTCAATACTGTTCAGTGTGTACAATATTAAAGGTATTATATCTATAATCTAACAATGTAAGCTTCAGTGTGCCCTCTAATGATAGCCAAGTTTTGTTGTTGAGAGTCAAAATGAGAAAAACTGGCATTTCTTGTGAGTCACCAAATAGTAAGACATAGGGGAACACCAAATATTGGTGCATCACTAGAAATTGTGTGTGCCAGTGGTGCATCAAATTGGCTTAGAGTAAGCTTAAACTTAAGAGTGTAGTTTTAAGCAGGATTGGTACGTCAGGTCTCTTGTTTGTGTTACTTTTAAAATGGAGCACCCACAATGATGAATATTTCAGTCTATCTTTTTTTAAGCTGAAGCAAAACAGATAATGAATGAAGTAAAAAAAAAAAAGACTAAAGGGGCAGTTCCAATGTTGTCATATGATAAAATAGTTTATCATGCTAGCTAATTGACCTTTATGGCATGTAGCATTTAACACAGTTTGTTTCTGTCATATTCTATTTGTAGAAAATCCCTAGAAGTAATGAAACAAGAAGAAAATTGTCAAACTTCAACATCAGAAAGTCAAATTTTAACCTTCCTAGTGTCAGGAGGTCAATGAAAACACACAAACAGTACTGATGTTGAGTTGAGGTATAGTTAACACATTGTTAGAGAATTTGAATGATTTATATACTTATTGATTTATAGTAAGCCAACTTTGTGGATCTCACTTTTGAGTCAATTCTAGCCACACAAACGGTACATTTCAAGTGTCAAAATTTATGCCAGTAACTTCTCACGTTTCAGTTGAAGATTAACAATGGTGATACTGTGACACACACACACATACACACACACACATACATCTGTGCATACAAACTCACACTCACACACAAATGCACTAACAGACACACTCTTACACTACACACATGTACACATGCATACATATATTTCTGTGCTGTACGTCAAACACACATCTGGTAATACTAAATTTATCGTGAGATTGCAACTTCACCTAAAGTCATCTCATACCTAATGATTTGACTTTGAACACATAGTTTGTGTAGATTCTTGGCTTTCCCTAAAAATATTTGAAGACAGCTTGACAAATATTTTGGTGAGCAATTATGTTGATCAAAGCCACAGTAGTTTTATGTGCATCTACTAAATAGACATCTGGTGGATATCTCAGTTTTTGTGTGTGTAATTTTACTGAATGTTATGTCACAATCAATTATTTCAGTTTTTCCACCAATTATTGACATCCAGCTACAATGAAGATAAATAGTGTCATCTGTTTCATCAACTATCCTTCCATAAAGAGGGACTTGAGTTCTTGTGTAAGTTGTAGCATATAAGTTATGTATGTTTTTAACAATTGAATGTTTGCATGGAGAGTTTTTTATCTGTTAGCATTCCTGTCTCTTGACTATTTAGCTTGTTGTTTTGAAAAGTTGTTTGTAAGAATATGTTGACCAATAGAGAAAAGACCTATTGCTGATACTAGTTGTAAATAAAAAGTACTATGCACACTATATCTGTAACTGGGTATTTTGAAAGAGAAAGAACAAATAAACTTAGGCATTTTTTTGTAATTCTACATTAATTTATTACAAAGCTCTTTATCATATGAAAAACAAAGAATTTAAAAGATGTTGATACAGTCAAAAGCTCTCAGCTTATCAAAAAATATGTTGTGTGTTACAGTACTGGTTAAAAGTTTACTACTCCTGTTATCTTCATTTTGAAGTTGAGCAAAAGTATATAATGTTTGTTATTTTCAAGTTCTAAACTTGTAATGCAGCTTTAGAATCAACAATTGAGTTGACATAATTGTTATTAAAAGATCATAGAAAATGTACTAAATGTTTACAGTGCTCATTATTTCACACATTACAGATAATATTGTCCTATCAGTGTATTATATACAGTTTTGATATCAAGGTTTTGTTTTACGTTCCCATGTGTGAAATATGACATCTAAGGACACCTCAAATAGCCACAGATTGTACCACTGGATGACTCTTTCTAATAAGCAACATATCTACATGACAAGATCTTACAGGTCAATATTGAAACAACCTAGTCAAATAGCAGACCATTCCAGTTATTTGCCAGTGTCAGTTTGTCTTATCATAACAGTTAAACGTTCATGATCAGGTTGACATGCTTTGATAATCTTAAGAAAGAATACCAAGTTTACAATCGTACTTTACTGCCTTCTTTTCTAATTCTTTCATCTTTTTCTCTTCAATCTCTTCCGGTGTCCATTCTCTGTAAACTTTTTTCCACTCTTCGTCAGGGAAGAGTCTTTCAGCATGATCGCCTTTTCCAACACCAATCTGTTAAAAGTACAAAAGACAAAAACAAATATTACCAATTGTGTCTTTTACCAGATAAAAGGTACCAAACTATTATAGTGCCAAAAGTTTCAGTTACTGATTTTCTCTATGTTTATTCAAACTACACTTCAAATATTTCACCAGCACAGACGATATATAGTACTTTATGTACTTCACCATTCTCACTATGTTCTTTTGCCCGTAATTTGTAACAGTTTGGGCCAAAATGTTCAACACCATCTAGTTTCACTACTCATACGTGATTGAATTATTTGTGCCATGGAAGGGGAAGGAGGGGGGGAATTACACATTACATATAGGGGTATTATTATATATATAATCTCTCCATATTTCTCACTTGTACGATGTCATCTCGGACTCATGATTCCCCAAATGTCTGTATCCCTCCTCACCAATAATAATACAGAATAATGTTTGTTAAAGGTTAGATTGCAACCTTTCCCAACGATCCCAGTGTACTTTTTAGTGGTCACTTTTAAAATGGTACAGATATTGCACACATACATACATACATACATACATACATACATACATACATACATACATACATACGTACGTACAATCACTGTTTTCTGAAGAATTCAAAAGACAAAGTAAAAATAACTACCTGTCTGTGTAGAAGATTTTTTATTTTGTTGCTGAATCTGTCTGGATTGTTGTCACCAACGAAGATCTTCTTGTCTGCCCTGACGACCAATGAACCACCGACATGAACTTCTTCCTGCAGTTCACCTCGTTTGTATGAATAATAGACTCCCTGTGGAAAGGCTGTGCATTTACAGTCACGTGGGTTCATGTCACCAGGTTTGAAGAAATTTGGTGCACTTGTTGGTGGAAATCTGCAAAAAGAAAATGACCAATATTCCTTACTTCATGTAATATATCTTTAATAATAATATTCAGCATTATTGTATTCTAGTAATTAGTATTTATATTCAAGTGTTGATATGGATGACAATTTGGTATTCATTTTGGATTTTTTATTGATAAAACAACTTTACACTGTTTTCCAACTTGACAAAACAATGTGAAACAACATATACCAAGTTTGTAACTCAATAAATTGCAAAAAATACAATAACAAACTTCTCAGACACTTTCTATCTTTTTTTTTATAATTTATTGAGTTACAAACATGGAGTTAGTATGTGTTGCTTTTTTCAAAGTAGAAAAATATTATAGTAAAGTTGTTTTACGAATGAAAATTTCAAAACAAATACCACTTTTCCATCCATATGAGCACTTTAATGTACCAGTTGTACTCTCTGCACGTCAAGCTCTAGGTGAGGTTGTGCAGTTATCGTTACCCATGTATGGACCTATAATGGTACAAATGCAATAACCCTTCATGATTCCCCCAACTTCCCTAG
Organism: Glandiceps talaboti; assembly: GCF_964340395.1. NCBI lineage: Eukaryota > Metazoa > Hemichordata > Enteropneusta > Spengelidae > Glandiceps > Glandiceps talaboti. Next base: position 28,520,313 of record NC_135549.1, read on the forward strand.
AAACATGCTATCAAAATAGAAAGTTTATATTGTCTGTTACTAATAGGATTGGTGGTGCCACATGCATGAAATCATATATTTCTTTGTGCTTTAGAAATTTACCGATGTCGTTACATTTGAATGAAATTGCAACCAACTTTCTGTTTCGTTCATATTGTGTCTGGAATTTGGATTAGCAAAATTGTTGAATGAATGAAAGAATACTCTTGTCTTGGTTCATTAGAATATTTGCATCATATATCCTTTGTTGTTGTTTTGTTGTTCAGTGATGGATGGGAATGTTTTAGATGCACCATTGATACTTTCACTCGACTGCATTTGCCTTTTTTAATTTTTAAATAAAAACAAATATATGTTCCATTATAAAAGATTATGGTGGTGGTGGTGGTGGTGGTGATGACGATGATGATGATGACGATGATGACGACGACGACGACGACGACGACGACGACAATGGTGGTGATGATGATGATGATGATGATGACAAAGACTGATCATGATGATAATGCTGTTGTTGTTGTTGTTGTTGTTGTTGTTGTTGTTGTTTTCTTTGTAAAGACAGGGTATTAATTGAATTGTGTTTATATCTCACCTGTCATGACTGTCTTCAATTGAGACAAGAATCATGTGTTCCTGACTGAGGAAGTAGTCGTTTTTCAACACCCACTGACGAGGTAGTTCATAATAGTACTCAGCTGTTCCTTTCATATTGTCATCTCCATCTGCTCAAAGCAATGGAAAACACACAGTTTAGTTAAATATCAAATACATAGCTCTCTTTTATAAATCAGAACAGAGTGAAAGTCTTCAGAAATACACAAAATTAACATATTCATTATTGTTTATTCAAAATGTGAACACAATAGTTACTATTTAAAGTTTATCTAATTTACTGTTACACATACTGAACTTTCTGTAGACTGTAAGCTACGTCGTGTCACTTCGCCCTCATCGGCCTACTCTAAAGATGTTGACCGATGTGTGAGGGCGCCCCGTCACAGAGTACCTTACAGACTAGTTTTTGGTCTAGATTTTCTGCTATATCAAGATGATTTTGTCCAGTGTATAGTACATGAACTATTCACCTACGTTGTTTTTATTATGTTTGTAAAATATATCAGTGATACAGGGTGTACTTTGTAAATCTTTTGATGAATTATTCTTTTTTTTGTTTTATTTTATTTCAAAGTTTAGAACTTGGGTTGTTACATCAACGTTTATCAACGATATAAACTACACAAGTGCTACGTATAAATTGTATACTGAATCGACAATGACTCTCTTGGGTTGTTTCGCTTTGTTTTGCCTGTTTTTGTTTTTGTTTTATTTTCAAGGTTAAAGTCATTGTTATTTATCAACATGATTTGACAGGTCAAATAGTTCTATGCATTACTTGTTACTTTTCTATTCAACACACTGAATGTTCTCACAATTAAGTGTCATCTAGGTACACAGTACTCTAAACACTTACCTCCCTTTGGACCTTCTTCGGGCTTCAGAATGACAACGTCACATAGGAATCCTTGTCCTAACTGATAGAGGGCAGACGATACACTGACATGACCTAGAATAGGAATCAAACGAAGTAAATATTATATCAAAATTTACATTTTACAGTCATTTCATTTTTTTTCTTCATATTTCAAAGTAATATTAATGATAGGTAATATACAGAATTGATTTACATATACTGATTTACATGACTGCTACTTTGTGTTGGGAAGAATGGTTTCCTAGCGTCATCCCATTGGTGCAACAAGCTTGATTACTATTGCGAAAATATATTTACGGTATATGGTAATCTGATTTTTTTTTCAAATATGAACACTTTTAGGACAGGAATATGTGACGACAGAAAGGATTACTGTGTAATATCTTGCAAAAATAAAGACTGAGGTGAGCAAACGAGAAAAAGAAATATTTTTCATTTTCCAAAAAAAAAAATTGGCGGGAAACTCGGTGAGATATACCAGGTTGCCGGGGTAATTTGAAGTTGTTCAAAGCACATTATTTTATACTCAGTTTTGTAAATGCACTGATTGGTACAAGACCTAAGCTTACATATTTTGTTTAAAAAAACAAAAGTCACGTGATAAAATACTTACCAATCATAAACTTGGCCAACTCGTCTGCGTTTATTGATTTGAAGCCCGTTTTCCATAGATCACCGCCATCGTAACGCAAACCAAGCATGTAGAATAGAGAGCGAACGTTGTAACGGAATCCGTGAATAAAACCAGATGCCACTCTTCGGTCACGTGACTGCATAGATGTACCGATGAAATAAAGGTCGGGAACTGTGCTCTGCCAATGTTCATCAAGCCGTACGTATTTACCTTCATGGAATATTTCTGGGGAGAGAAATATAAATGGTTGACTTTAATAGTAATATTTTGTGCAGGTTTTGTATACTAGCTAATTATAACTTGATATACATAGATAGATAATATAGACAGACAGACAGACAGACAGACAGACAGACAGACAGACAAATAGATAGATAGACTGATGGATAGACATATAGATAGACAGACAGACAGACAGACAGATGGACAGACAGATGGATGGATAGATAGCATCGGATGGATGGATAGATAGATAGATAGATAGATAGATAGATAGATAGATAGATAGATAGATAGATAAATAAACTTGCAGAGACATGTAGGCAGACACAGACAGACAGACAGACAGACAGACAGACAGATCTAGATCTTGACGGATAGACAGACAGGGGAAAATGGACAGCCATTTGTAAACGAATCACTACACGTGTCAAATAAATAAACGTCATATTTTTCCTTACCTGGTTTACAAGATTCGTCAAACATGTCAATATTGACAAACTTCCAGCCAGTGGCTACTATACACTTATCATAGCCTTTACTAGTGAAGGTAGCTGTGCCTGGCGGATCCCAATGTGGCAGATCCATCTCAAAGGACTGAGTAATGGTGCCATCTTCTTCCTTCTGTAACTTCTTGGTGTCACACTGACGTAATGCATGCAGCGATTTTAAATGATACATGTCTAATATACCGTTGTTAACTGCACGGAGATGACCAACAAAGTGGGTATCCCATGCCATAATGACCGGTGTACGGGTAGCCATGTGAATTAATGCTGCACTCCCAGCGATATGGTCAGCCGCCTGTAAAACAAAATGGTGTCATTGTACAATTTAAAGTATTTGAACTTGCCGAGTGACTACAAATATTTAGTTGAATCAATGAACCAACCAAAAGATCGGTGTATTGTTTCAATACTATAGTCTCTGCTTAAAGCGTTGAAGAAGTTGTCTTTGAACAAGTAATCTGTTACTGAAACAATCCAATTAATCAAACGATCAAACTATATTCTAGACTCTTCTTCTAAGATCTTCTAAAGTTGAACAAGTAATACATTGGTGGATGGAAAACTTATAACGTTTATTAGACTGGTAGTTAAGCCTAATCTCTGGTAATCCCGGTATATCGTTATTTACTCAACTTTAAAGGTCGGGGTTTCAGTCTCACGTACTGGTTCTCCCATTAGTTCTATCAAGTTATCGGTTGCGACATAAGGATGTAATACACAGAATCATTGGTTTTTGTTCCGGGCCAATTTTTTTCTATAGCTCTACCAGACAACTGTGTATTATAATCCAAGTCCAATAAAATGGGGTAGGGGTGTCTTAAATATATATGTCACAGTATCGTCAATATATCCATTATTTAGGGCCAATCGATCAAATTTGACTCATCTATCAACGATGCATGCGTGACATTAGTAAACAAACGTAGTTTCGTTGTTTTCTTGAGTAATTCAAATTTGAATCAACTATACCAAAGAAAATCTATGCAAACAAAGATATCATACTAAGGCAGATAACAACTTTGTCAACAAAATAGGCCCTACAACGTCCATCTCAGTTTATTATCCGAATACTTGTCGATTTGATTATAATAATATTGAATACTTACTTCAAAGGCACTGTTTCCTCCTCCAAGAATCAACACTTTCTTATTTTCATATTCTTTCAAATCCAACGAATGGTCTTTATATGTGTCTGCACATTCAATGCCCTCGATGTAAGTGGGAATGTTTTCTGTGACTGCACCAGTGGCCATGATCAGAACCTTACAGGTGAACTTGGTCTTGTTTTGGTCTGTCAGTGTGTAGCGAGATTTGAATTGGTCGTCTAAGACAGCGTCTCTATGGATGTTGTCAATTGTTGTGTTGTAGCGGATCTTCAGCTTGAACTTTTCGACGTAGTCTGCGAGATATCTAGAAGAAGAAAAAGCAAAGATCTGACTTCAGTTTTCCCCCATGAACTTGAGTGTTACCCAGAGTGATTATCTTAAGCCGACTACCAACCCGATATCGCGATCAGAATTGAGTCAAGACCTTTTCACGGTAACCACATTGAACTTGAACACATTAAATATAGTTTCTGAGTAATTAGGTATAAAATTATATATATCTATATAATAGTCTGTAAGGTACGCCGTGACGGGGCGCCCTCACACATCGGTCAACCAGTGAGGCCGGATTATCTTACAGTCTAGCTGTATGCACGATCATGTATATTGTACATTTCCAAAATAAACTTATCAGCCCGTGTTCAAGGTTTTTCAGAACGATCGTGACATGATTTTATTTTCAGAGCCATTTATTATAGACAGTTGTAAATAACACTGATCGGGTCAATCAACATGTCATTTGAAGAAAGAATAATAGTGACGTTTGATATTTTTTTTAATTTAACTTACTTGACCAAGATATCGGCATTTGGAAAGAGTTCGTCTGAATATTTGGTGAAGAGTAAATCATCGTCGTCACTGATAAGGGAATTCCAATCATGACGAAGATTGAATTCTTTCTCTGGGAAGTAATTGAATCGTTTGTTGATAGAGATGAGAGTACGATGACGTGGTTGAGTTTGAAAGAACGATCCTGGAATATCATTCCTTTCCAGTACAATGTAGTCTTTCTTTGCCTTCTCCATGAAGTAGGCCATCTGTACACCAGCCGGACCAGCACCGACAACGATGTATTCGAAATCTACAAAACGAAAATTAACGAATCCAATGAGAAATCGACTTGTTTTAATTGAACTGTCTGTCTGTCTGTCTGTCTGTCTGTCTGTCTGTCTGTCTGTCTGTCTGTCTGTCTGTCTGTCTGTCTTGTCTGTCTGTCTGTCTGTCTGTCTGTCTTGTCTGTCTGTCTTGTCTGTCTGTCTGTCTGTCTGTCTTGTCTGTCTGTCTGTCTGTCTGTCTGTCTGTCTGTCTGTGTTAAATCTGTGTGTATAACAACATTGAAAATAAAAGAATCACTGAGATAGCAGCAGAGATGCCATTGGCCTCATAACCCTGTATTAACTCCATCTGTAGACCCACAGATAAATTTTATCCTTAGAGTGCATAATTATTCTTATTTCCTGTAAACTCTTAACCGTACATATAAAGCTTGATCTCACGAAACACTTCTTGTTTTTTTACAATATTCACTTTCCACTTTCCAAAAACAAGTGGTCATTAAAAAACCTCAGAAGATTTTCATTTGCAATTTACGTTTGTGGTAATTAATCATTGGCAGTGACCAATTAATTTGATAAGATATTGACTCACCTGTTTTGTCCATTTTGAGATGATTAAAAAAGCGACGAGTTGTTACAGATAGCAGTCAAGTCGATTCTGAAAAATAAAGAAAAAATATTATGATACAAAGTATGGAGCAATAAACTACACATTATGTTCAGTGTTGTCTATAAAGTGTAAATTGAAGACCAACTGAAAGAAAATGATTCTCCAAAATATTTGTGTTGCTTGTTGATTTTTATCTGATTAGAGCATAGATCCTCTACGCCACCAACGTTGTGAAGGGTCTATGATTAGATAGTTAACTATTAATTAAGGTTAATTCGGTATGACCTCTCTTGACTGGGGACCTGTATGAGTTACTCATCGTTTGAATTCGGAAAGTTAAATTGAATAATCAGTCATTGCCCGCCGCCGTGTTATTATAGATCGTGAGGAAAATCAACACGGGATACTTTTACCGCTGTCGCGATGGGGTGGGGTAGGGGGGGGGGGCGACGCAGCAGCGACGCTTTCACCGTTTACACTCACTAAGACTCCTGTTGAATGGCGATGGATCAACATGTAAACCCACATACCAACCTGGACTGAAATTAACGAAAGGTATTTTTTTCGCTTTTTTTTCTTCTCAAAGTAAGATATGAGGATTGTTCATGGGTATTTGACGTTAATTCATGTTCATGGGTTTGAACTAAAAAAAAAAAACTCCATTCCTTTGGGTGAAAAGTGAAGATACCCGGTATATTAATGTTTGCTAATTCATCAATGTCGTTTAGTTCAGTCTCAGACTTTTCTCTTTAGAGGTCTGAGCATTGATGTGTTGGCCGTAAGTAAAGCATGCTATTCACCAAGACACCTATTAGTAGTCTTTTTCAATGTCAGTGAAGGTCATGACCTAATTTACTTGTGTCACAGCCGAGTCAAGATCAATAATGACTATAGAAGGGAAAGCAGTGTCACCACCATGATAAAGGAACTTAAATGGAAACCACTATCTGTGCGAAGAAGAGAACAACGACTTCAGCTCATGTTTAGAATCATAAATGACCTAGTTGCAATCCCTGCTGAAACCCATGTAAAATTCAACCCTCGTACATCCAGGAAATCACATTCAAAAACTTTACTGATAAAAGCATGTAAAACAGACACTTTCAAACATTCCTTCATCCCACGAACTATTATTGACTGGAATCACTTACCTGGTAACATTGTAACTTGCACAAATTTAGATCAATTTAAATCTGGTTTATCAGAAATACCAACTCATTATGACTAGAGACTGCGCACCTGCAGGATTACTGCTCAATTTTTGAGTTACTCTGCAGTATTATACAGATACAGATACAGATACTCTGTCATATTTAGGTCAACTAACTGCAGTGTCATTACAGAAGTTCAGACTGTGAAAACTCCCAGTAGATGTGTAACTAAAATTAATCAATTAAACTGTTCTTATTTTCAATTATTTATGATATTGTACTTGCAGAATGTTTGATTTACCAAGTGATAAAAAACAACATATTGAGGTTTCAAAATCATCAAATTGGTGTATTTTTTCTCAGACCTCTTAGTGGTCTGAGATTTTTTCAACGGATGACAGAAAACAACGTTTACTAACTTAGTCATACTTATCCTCTGTGAGATATAACACTCACAACCCTATGACGTCACTACCAACATTACCTAGGATACTACCACTAGAGGTAATCTGAAGGATTCTATAGACGTGATAGAGTAATGACATGTCAGATTGCTCATCGTCGCCGCCGCAATGGTTAACATCGTTTTCCTATTGAGGGCGCTCTTATAGTTATACTGCATTTCAAAAATGCAGTGCTTCCGCTACACGATTCAATACAGCTTACCTGACCTCTATGAACACCAATGCAACATACTTTACGCCGTATCATTGTCATGCGATCCCAAACTGTAGCCACGACCACGACCTGTACGTTGGCTTAGCGATGTTTACAGTATCTTTCACCCCACCCCACGACCACGCGACCCACCCCAAACTGCACCGGTAAAGAATTTGAAACAACTACAGGTTCACACACATAGTGGTAAGTCAACACTAAGTCTTGTAAGTAGATTGGTTTTGATATTTTGTTTGAGTTCGATGTCAGTGGTTCATGACCTCAAAGGTGAACTAACAATCTCAGCAGTTATCTACATGTATATGCAGTGCAACAGACCTCCTTCAGACTTTTAAACAAAGTACACTTTCGCGAACTAATTAAGGGGAAGCTAACAATAAATGTGTTTAGTCTGATTCTGGTCCACCTATGCCAGTACAACTTGACTGTGTCGTTTTAGTTCAAACGTTATGGAATACAGGTACTTCTTGTTCGATGTCTGGTTCAAACGTCATTTTTTTTACCAATCGCTCAGTTTCCTGACTTGACATTTAATTATCGATTCGAGGCAGTCAGTAAAATACTCCCCCGCCTTCGGTCTAAAACAGTACGGAACATACATCAATGATGATTTGAAACCTGTACATACCTTTAAATAGCAGAAAACACCAGACTGGTTCCCAACAGTTGAGCTCCACAACTAGAACTGTCTGTCCAACTTAGCTAGTATAAGAATGATGGTGGTATTACAGCTATAGTCCTTGACTTTTACTAGCAGTGGTGAAATGACATATACAACGTAGCCGAAGTATAATAGCCAATAGGGACGCCAGCTCGAGTCACGTGAGCGTTATCAATTTACAAGAATACCTGTCAAATGTGGATCGGCACCCCACGTGGGATATGATTGACATTTTGTTAAAAGTCAGTCGGTTATTAGCCCCCTTGGCAGCTTTTAAGACAATTTTGGTGGCATTTAAGTGATGGATTAGGCATTGTGTACCTGTGTGTGACCTTGTGATATTTAAACTTATAAGGTCACTATCATACAAACACTCGGCGCATCGGCTCTTGTCCCCTTTTTGACTCCGAATACGTTTAAATTGCCAGTACACTATATTTCATATAGTGACAACTAACTAACTAATGATATGACATGCTTTTAAATAATAAATGACGCAACATTTTGAAACCAATAGTTCAAATCGCGTACACATTCACTGTATTGAGTCTTATAGGTGTTCGCAGTTTGAACTTTGGCATTTTGTCTGTAACGTCTGACTCAGTGTGTCCCAGTTATTGAATTGGCATGTAAATGTGACATTTAGGTCTATCCTCGCGTGGTGTATGAAAGATTCCTCAATTGTACTGGTTGGGTTTGGTGTTAGGGTCAATGTCAGATGTAGTGTACGTTCGTTACAGTACATGGTACAGTATTTGATACTACATCGATTGTATTACACATTGAAACTTAAACCCACATGTGTGATAAATTTTGGATTTGATTTCCTATAATACTAAAATAAGCAGAGAATAGGTATTCTTGTATTGAAGGTGAAAATGAAAATGTGTTTCAACATTATGACATATGGTATCAACCCCGGGCCCCCACCCAACCCCACCCCCACCGCTTTCCCACCCCACCCCATCTATGAAATGTCGTTGAATATTGGGGTCGTAGAATAACAAAACCCTCTTAAATTTGTTAACAGCGTGCTTATTATTACGTTCATTTGGAGTGGACTTTACAAAAAATCTTTTCAATGCGTTGCACACATGCATATCCCATAATACTATTTCTTGAATATTGTAAAAAAGGTTCTTCAGGAAGCTATTCAACATAAACAATTTGTGGTCACTGTAACGTTACGCTTTATTCCTTTACCGAATGCATTCGGGGGGGGGGGCACTAGACAGTTGCTGATGTGTTAGCATTCGTCTTTCTATAATGGCGTATCGATAATGATTGTCGAAAGGTACGTCATCCACATGATATAGTTTTCGACTTCGTGTTTTTTTACTAGGTCACTAGGTGACAGTGACCCGACGATTGTCTTTTATTCAGAGTGCCATCATCAATGTCGGAATATGTAAATTTAACCTTTGCAGATTCGTGCATCACATAACATTTATTATTTGCCACCATTTAAATGTCACCGCTTCAATAACTGGGACATACTCTTTGCCCTTAGATAGCATGAAATATTCACATGTTAAGTTCTATATCAGTCTGCCTTATTAAATTATAGCGATGATCCGTGCAAATGTTTGGCCATGTTTTACCAAGTTCTTGAAAATCGCATCAACATTTGGGCAGACTAAGATCTAAGTTGTCAATCATACATGTATTTTTCTCTTTTTCTTCATTCAAACAAAAATAATTGTATAACCCCACCCACCCACCCACCCATCCACCCACCCACCCATCCGCTTCAAACTTTTACTCAGCGTACATAATCACTTGCGTGGTGGGCGCTCAGCCCGCGGTGAGAATCGCCGTATTACAAGAGTACAAATTTTGCCAATGATATATGGTAATGATGTGAATTTATATGCGCGTTTTCTCCTGAGAGCTCAAGACGATCTATACAACTGGCACGGATCTATAGCGGCACAATGACCCTTTATACTACTGTCTAACTTCCTCAAATCCCTGGGGAGCATACAATCCATTGCAGCCTACATATAAGCTCATAGGATTAAAGCATTCACATTGCAATCTCTATCCTACCAGGTCCCTAATTATACAGCTGGGTTGACTGGGGCACAATCGTGGTTCAAATCTTGCCCAAACTGAAGGACCTCAGCCATTTAGAAACAAAACGGCAGCGACGGGGCTCAAACCCTGCAACCTGTAGATTCCAAGGCAATGCCATATACGTGTTGTATAGTTTTCCATGATCATTCAATGTATGTAAGAAATCAGTCAATATCCAAACTTTATTTCCTTAACAGTTACTGTTGCTACATAGTCAAGAAAAAAGGGAATGAGCAGACTTGTGTCGCAGTTCATTTGATAATTATGGTTGTCTTATAGTGCTATACCCACATTTGAACATCCAGTCAACATTGTACATATGCAATACAATTCAATGAAACGTTGCCATAGAAACAACCATTGACACGTGTGTAGGTAGCACCACGCGCCTGGCACACTGAACTGCTGATGACCTCAACTAACTCTTCAGCCGCAACCATAGCAACCATAGTGAGGCCGAGGTTAGATTTGATGCTATCATATTTATCTTTGTATCATTTATAATAAATTGTCATCTCATAAAATTCTATATTTAGCTAGTACGTGTCCGATGTATTGTTTGGCTAGAGAGGAGTCTGATATACAAAGATATAATGTCAAACCACAAAATGACAAATAACCAAAGATCAATAGTTCTGAGTTATTACTTTGGCAGGTTTTCTTTGTTACTTTGCCGCCGTAGAAATCTCAGGGATCATAAAATAAATGAAAATCAGACTACAGGTCCGATATCAAGTACCCAATGCCCAGTTTACACTTATATCAAGACTATGACCTGCGAGATCTGTACAGCGGTCAGCTGTGACGTCATAATTAGCATATTGTACAACTTCGAACAAATCATGTGCAAATGGATAACTGTCTCACATCAACTTCAAAACGCTTACAGTGACGAATCTTAAGATTTGGCGGAGAAAACTTCAGAACTGCGTCGTGGTAAACACACAGTTCTGTGTTTGAATAACCAATAATGTCTTTGATCTTTTAACACGAGAGATACTCTCACAGGTTGCATATTTTGTAAACACAATCTATATATTCGAACCATATTTTTACCACTTGACCAGGCCGGAATGAACTTAAATTGAAATAAACTGGTGTATTAATTTTCACTGGAAATTACTTAAAACCAACAAAGACTGAATAATGATTTTATTCCACAACATATCCTGTCATAATGTAGTGTAATTCAGTAAAGGTCTGGCAATGCATTATTTTGATTTATAGTTGCCATCTAATCAGACCATATATACATTTTACGGGTCCACACTGCACCAGACTACTGTCAATGATACCTCAGACAGAAAACTACGAGGAATATACACATGTATTGATGATTCCAATATGCTGTCGGGGTATTAACATGACATATATATTATATATACATTTCTTCTTCTTTTCAAATATCTTATCACGTTGGCGGGTGGGCCGGCAATTCCACAGTCGATGACCAGAAACGCCTCAATCGACTCCTTAGCACAGCCATCATCGGGTGCCAACTTCCATCTCTTGATGAGTTGTACAACGCCCCGAGAAAGGAAAGACCTCAGTCATTTCGAAAAGATGATTTCCACCCAGCACATATTTTTTTCATTACACGAAATATATATATATATATATATATATATATATATATATATATATATATATATATATATATGTGTGTGTGTGTGTGTGTGTGTGTGTGTGTGTGTGTGTGTGTGTGTGCGTGTGTGTGTACCAGTATATATATGACAATAAAACACATATCATATCATATCATATCATATCATATCGTATCATATCACACATGTGTTAAATTCTGTCTAAGAGCAACCCGACTAATAAGTTCTCCAAAGTTTCATAATTCAAACCCAAAGTGCACAATCATGTCTTTTGTGGTTCGTAATCCAACTAACAAAACAGACATAAACACAATGGACTTGCTAAAGTACCTGCAGGCTGACATTTATTCAATACAAACAAAACAAAAAACGACACAAACTGAATACGTGTATTAAACAATAACATAAAAACAACCCCTTTATCATCAGGGTTAAATGTACTTTTTCAGAAAAGTTATTGCTATTGAAATTAAAATTTAAAATTTAA